>NC_142804.1:27710234-28010234 GCF_049724085.1 Artemia sp. Qi Xiang Cuo | reverse complement strand
TGTTAATAATTGAGACAATCCGTCATTGCGTTGGATCATAATAAAAATCGATGCGTAATCACTTGCATGAAAACAAACATTCCCTGCATCAAATTTGGAAGAAACGAATGAAAGTTTGCCCAACAAGCAAATGTATATGACCCTTAGCTCCTTAATATGATAAAGAATTGACGATTCTTACTTACAAATCAGTCTCAGTGATTGAGGAGAATTTCCCAACCTCTCAAGCTTTGAAGCCTGCTGGTGCTGTGATCGCAAAGGTCAGTGCTTAAATATTTCTCTAGTAAAATCATCTTGGCTAAATACACCTGCCTACCAGTTAAGGCAAATCCAGTATGTTTTGCGGAATTTCAAGCTTGGCTCAAAAGTGGCATAAGCCTCTTAAAATCCACCCCAGCTGCCTCCTTGGCCCAAGATAGTAGTAAGGCGACAGTCACTTCGTAACAAAGCTACGTCAAGACCTATACTCGTACAATATTGTAATATATGCTATAAGACCTTATAAGTTTATGACGCTGTCCATAGGACCATATCACTTTCTAGCACTTTTGCTATGTCTAAACCACCTGAACCTGCAAATGACCTACGTGACAGATGTACTAAACCTGACTGACACCTGCACAAAAAAAGATGTCTGACACTCCTACATAAAAATTCAGTTTCTATACAAGATATCAGGTTTGAAAATGTTTAGAAAAAATTATTCAGAAACTTGTTCAGACGGCATACAATCCATTATTTTTCCTTTACTTCCATGGATTTTCAAATTTTACCATACTTTTTTTTATGAATGATAGTTTTTCATCCTAAGAACCCCAACACAGCTGCCCACGCTCCCCCTCCACTTCTACCCCCCATCCATAAACAAAGCTAGTATTTCGGAAATAATTTCAGTTACTATGGACTTTATGAAAACTCATCTAATATTCTTTATTGGTATATATACTAATATATTCTTTATTAGTATATATACCTTTATTGGCTGCAATGTCCAATAAAGGTGGAAGTATGAGTAACAAATATTCTACTATGAGAGACTTTCAAGATGAATCTTACAACGAATTTTTCACTCAATCTTGAAAACTAACCGAAGGAAGTGAGAATTGATGATATAGAAGGTGTTATTTGTGATGGTTTTAAATGAAAGAAATGATCTTCTCGTCCAGGAATACTAATTAGAATTAAAAAGACATGTGTTTAAAGGGTATTTTTGATCCTATACATAAACCCCAGACAACTGTGATTGTTAATAATCCTGGTGAATTTATTGAGGGGTTAAGGAATACTATACGGGCTATCCTAGAACGTATTCGGAAAGGGGAGAAAAAACCTTGCGTACTCGCTACGTCTTCTTCCCTCTTGGTCGATCCTGCATGGAGACTTTCTATAGAAGTGGAGATATCTAAGAACTTTTAGATGTATGAATAAGCAAAGTAAACTGAATCACCGAAGATGTTCAAAGATGTTCTAGATGTTCAAAAAGGGCCCAAAATCCCTGCTTCATTAAAGAAAAAGAAAGCTATTATAGACCTATTGCTTGACTACAACAAAGAATGTTTCAAGTTGTCAGTATTAGCTACAACGACAGAGGTTTCGTTTTGTAATGCCAGTAAATTCAATCTATCAGCTTTCAATGAAGCTGGATTAAAGTACGGAGGAAAACTTACTAGTTTTCTTCGTGTGTTTGAAGGAAAATGATGCCATTTGGGTAAAAATAAAAAAAAAATGGGAAAGGAAAAATCAATGCTGTATTATAAGGAATTGCTGTTTTATGAGGATAATAAAAAAAAATCTTATTCGTAATCCTAGCACCCTACATTTGAAATATTATGTTTTTCCACTTTATGCTGAGTTGGAAGATAAAGATTGTGTAAATTTTATTCCTATCGTTAATCCTACCCGTCTGATACTGTGGAAAACATGGCACCAGAATTGTTTGTGTATATTGTCTTACAACCAAATCAACAGAAGAGGGGTTGATGGAACATTTAAAGAAGGGTTCACCCCATGGATTACAAGCAGTCGAAACACTCGACGAAAGTGAATCCGGACTAGAGTTTTGAAAAATATCATCATGGTTGGCTATACAGTATATAGATTTAGAATCAATTATACAAAAACAGACGGCTAAGAATTCCTAGGATAGCATAAACCTGCAGCTCTTGGTTATGCCATCATTAAAAAAAATAAAAAAAAAAAAAAGAAAACAGAGGATCGATAAACTCTAGAGAACATTCTTAAAGAACAAGATAACTCTTTAAAGATGTGGAGGCATACCTAGACGAAATATATGACACAAATAACCCAATGGTAATTGCACAAGATAACAAAGAAAATCGGCCAATAAAAACTTTTGGATTTGTTGGAAGCCCTTAGAAAAAACATCAGAATCAACAGGAAAACGCTCAAGGAGAGGGGAAAAAGATTTAGGACCCAGTTTAGGCCAGTTTATTGTTTTTAACCTTTGGGCTTAAAACTTAGTGGTTGGACGGATGAGAAGGTGTTGAAGAATTTTTTGGCTAACTCCAGCTCACCAATCCAACCAATTGAAAATGCTGGGTGAGTCCTGTCTAATTTAGGTGCAACATGCATATCTCTAACAAATAATATGTGGCTCAAATGGTAGCTTTCTTTCAGCATGCCATCTTTATGTTAAAAAATTGACTGAGAGAGGTTGTTGGAGTGGCTAAGAGCACATAAGTTCACCTCTTATAATACAGATTGGAAATCCTAGCTTGATTCCCCAAAAAGTCCAACGTTACTGTCTTTCTGCAGGAAAATTGGCGGAAGAGGACGAAGGGTATTGTTAAAGGCGTTATAGGCGTACTTATACTCCCAGTCTTAGTGATTGGAAGCTTTTGCATGATTCTGTTTAAAACAAAATGCAATATGCCTGCATCTGCAAGTAAAATGTTGAGGAGAAAGGGGATTCTAGGAAGGTAAATTGGCCTGCTCTATATCTTCAGTCCCACCACTCTTGTAATTCCAGTTAAAAGAAGGTGCCACATGTCAACGTTTTTGCCAAAAAGTAAGTTGGGGTTGGTGGTAAAGAGGCCCACTTAACCACTTTGGTCCTATAATTATGCAGGTTGAACATTGTTCTAATTGTGAAGATTGAGGGCTGGGGAACATTAAGGGACCCTCTGGCCAACTTTATTTTTTTGATAATACGATTTGACAACCTTAGTGTGATTCGTGTCAAATTTAATTACAGTGTTTCTTAACTTTCTGCTAAAAAGCTGGTGGGGAGCTATTGGAGGTTTGGAACCACCCTATGCTTGAAATAACATAAGCCAGCAATCCTGTGCATTCGCTTTTAATAATGCAAAACCTTTGTCTATCTGAAGACAAAATCTTGGAAATATGGGGTATGTTTGAGGGACTGTAGACCGAATTTTTGCCTTCAGTCACCTCCTTTTATGATTTGGTTTAAAAGATATGGCAGTGCGTAGGGGGTGAGGGGATTTTGGAGGAGGCACTAGTCTACTTTGGTTCCGATCATACATGTCTAAAATTCTTGCATGATTCTGGTTCAAGTAAGATACAATTTGCCTACCTTTCAGAGGCAACACTGTAGCGTTGCCTATAGTAAAGGCCATATGGCTCCAAAGTTTTATTATTGTTAGTTATTATTTATTATTTTTTCCCCAGAGGCACTTTATATGGAAGGGGTCGTCGTATAAACTTCAAAAGGAGCTCAATCGATTGGAAATCGAGAGTTCTAGTGTCCTTTTTAAGGGTCAAAAGTGATTGGAAGATATCTAACACTCCTTCTACACCCACCATTTCCCCAAAAACATCCAATTAAAATTTTAGGACAACTCCTTTGTTTAACGTAGTTGATTTTCAGATAGAAATTATGTTTTTGAGGAGGACACTCCCCCTACAGCCCTCAGTGCAAAGGGTTGTAAGTTATGCCCTTGGTGCATATAAGAATTTTATAGAAAGCTTTGTCATAGAAACTTCAAAAAGGGCTCATTCGATTGGAAATTAAAGGGGCTAGTGCCCTTTTTAATAGTCGAAAGTGATTGGAGGGCAACTAAAGCCCCTCTCATGCCCACCTTTTCCCCAAACACATCAAATCAAAATTATGAGATAGCCATTTTGTTCAACGTAGTTGAAAATTCTAGAAATTAGGTCTTTGAGGATGCCCAACCCCCACAGCCCCCGGGGCAAGGGTTGTAAGTTATGTCTTGGGGGCATATAAGGTTTTTATAGAAAGCGTAGTCATAGAAACTTCAAAAAGGGCTCATTCGATTGGAAAATTAAATGGCTAGTGCCCTTTTTAATAGTCTAAAGTAATTAGAAGGCAACTAACACCCCTTCTACGCCCATCATTTCCCAATACATATCCAATCACAATTTTGAGATAGCCATTTTGTTCAACGTAGTTGAAAGTTCTGGAAATTATATCTTTAAGCAGGACACTCCCCCACAATCTTCAGGGCAAGGGTTATAAGTTATGCCCTGGGGGCATATATGGTTCTCATGGAAGGAAATGCACGTATAAACTTCAGAGAGAGCTCATTTGATTGGAAATTGAAAGTTCTAGTTCACTTTTTAAGCGTCAAAAGATATTGGAGGATAACCAGCCCTCACCCCCCCCCCCAACCCCCATGCCATGTTCTCCCAAATGTATTCGATAAAAATTTTGAGATAGCTATTTTGTTAAAAATAGTTCAAAGATCATACAACTAAACTCCAGTGTCGACAGAACCACCCAGGGCCCGGGGTCAGGCGTTGTAAATTATGACCTGGGGGCATATATGGTTCTTATGGAAGGGATGATCGTATAAACTACAAAGAGGGCTCGTGTGATTGAAAATTTAAAGTTCTAGTTCACTTTTTAAGAGTACAAAGAGATTGAAGGGCAACTAGCCCCCCACGCCCCTTTTTCCCAAATGCATCCGATAAAGATTTGGAGATAGCCATTAAGTTAAAAATTGTTTAAAAGTCAGATAAAAAAAACTCAGGTGTCGACACAACCCCCCAGGGACCAGAGGGCAAGCGTTGTAAGTTATACCCTGGGGCATGTATGGTTCTTATGAAATGGATGCTCGTTTAAACTTCAGAGAGGACTCATTTGATTGGAAATTGAATGTTTGAGTTCATTTTTAATAGTCAAAAAAGATCCGGAAGCAAATAGGCCCCCCCCCCACGCCGTCTTTTTCCAAACCCCTCTTATGAAAATTTTGATATAGAAAATTTGTTATAAAAACATAGTTCAAAGGTCGGCTAAGAAGAACTCCGGTGTAAAAACAACCCCACAGGGCCCGGTGGAAGGCGTTCTAAGTTATGCCCTAAAGACATGTATAGTTCTTATGAAAGGGATGCTTGTTTAACTTCATAGAGGGCTCATTTCATTGGAAATTGAAAGTTTTAATTCACTTTAAGATTCAAGAGATTTAAGGGCAACTAGCCCTCCAAACCCATCTGATAAAATTTTTAAAATAGCCATTTCATTTAAAATAGTTCAAAGGTCAGATAAGAAAAACTTCTGTGTCGACGCAACCCCCCAGGCCCCGGAGGCAACGTTGTAAGTAATGCTCTGGGGGTATATATAGTTCTTATGAAATGGATGCTCGTAACTTCGGAGAGGGTTCATTGATTCGAAATTGAAAGTTCTTGTTCACTTTTTAAGAGTCAAAAGAGATCGGAGGGCAACTAGCCCTCCCCCCTCCATGCCCTAAATGCATCATATAAAAATTTTGACATTGAAATTTTGTTAAAAATAGTTAAAATTTCAGATAACAGAAACTCCGGTATCGACACATTCCCCCAGGGCCCGGGGGTAGGCTTTGTAAGTTATGCCCTGGGGACATATATGGTTGTTATTGAAGGGATGTGTAAACTTCATAGAAGTCTCATTTGATTGGAAATTGAAAGCTGTAATTCTCTTTTTAAGAGTCAAGAGTGATCGGAGGGCCACTAGCCTCCCCCCACACTCCATTTATTTTTTCCCAGAGGAACTTCATATAGAAGGGGTCGTCGAATAAACTTGAAAGGGGAATCATTTGATTGGAAATCGAGACTTCTAGTGCTCTTTTTAAGAGTCAAAAGTGATCGGAAGGTAACTAGCCCCCCCCCCAAGCCCTTTTTCACCAAATTTATCTGATAGACAGTTTGAGGTAGCCACATTGTTAAAAATAGTTCAAACGTCAGATAAGAAAAACTCCTGTATCGACGCAACCCCCCAGGACCTGGGGCAGGCGTTGTAAGTATTGCTCTGGGGGCATATATGGTTCTTGTGGAAGGTATGCACGTATAAACTTCGGAGAGGGCTCATTTGACTGGAAATTGAAAGTTCTAGTTCACTTTTAAAGAGTCAGAAGATGTTGGAGGGCGACTTGCCCCCCCCCCCCCCCTTCCATACCCTTTTTTCCTCATACCCATCCGATAAGAAGTTTGAGAGTCATTTATCTAAAAATAGTTCAAAGATCATATAATGAAAACTCTGGGGTCGGCGAAACACCCCAGGGCCCGAAGGCAGGCATTGTAAGAAATGCTCTGGGGCATATATAGTTCTTATGGAAAGGATGCTCGTACAAAATTCGGAGAGGGCTCATATGATTGGAAATTGGAAGTTCTCGTTTACTTTTTAAGAGTCAAAAGAGATCGGAGGGCAACAAGCCCCCCTCTCCGTGCCCTATTTTCCTCAAACCTATCCGATAAGAACTTTAAGAGAGCCTTTTTTCAAAATGGTTCAAAGATCATATGAATATATGGGGTCGACAAAATCCTTCAGGGCCCGGGGTAGGCGCTCTAAGTTATGCCTTGGGGGGCATATACAGCTGTTTTGGAAGGAATGTTCGTATAAAATTCAGAGAGGGCTCATTTGATTGTAAATTGAAAGCTCTAGTTCAGTTTTTAAGAGTCAAAAGAGATCAGAGGGCAACAATCCTCCCACGCCCCTTTTCCCCCAAATGCATCCCATAAAAATTTTGAGATAGCCATTCTGTTAGATATAGTTCAAAGGTCAGATAAAAAAATTCTGGTCTCGACACAATCACCCAGGGCCCGGGGATAGGCGTTGCAAGTTATGCCCTGGGGGCATATGTGGTTCTTATGGAAGGGATGCTCGTATAAACCTCAGAGAGGGCTGATTTGAATTGAAACTGAAATTTTTAGTTTAATTTTTAGAGTCAAAAGAGATCGAAGGGCCCCAGCCTCCCAGCTCCCCCACGCTCTTTTTTGCCCAAACCCATCCGACACAAATTTTGAAATAACCCTTTTTGTAAAATGGTTCAAAGATCAGATAACAAAAACTCCGGTGTCGACACAACCCCCACAGGACCCGGGGGAGGCATTGTAAGCTATGTCTTGGAGCCGTATATGGTTCTTATGAAAGAGATGCTCGTATAAACTTCAGAGGGCTCATTTGAATGGAAATTAAAGTTCTTGTTCGTTTTCTCAGGGTAAAAAAGATCGGAGGGCAACTAGCCCCTCCCGCCCTCCACGCCTTTGGGTTTAATGGATGGATAAACCCATCCGATAAAAATATGAGGCGACCATTTTGTTAAAAAATAGTTCAAACATCAGATATTAAAACTCCGGGATCGACACAATCCCCCAGGGCCCAGGGACAGACGTTGTAAGTTTATACTCTGGGGGTATATATGGTTCTTATAGAAGGAATGCTCGTATAAACTTCCGAGAGGGCTCATTTGATTGAAAATAGAAATTGCTAGTTCACTTTTAAAGAGTCAAAAGAGACCGAAGGGCAATTAGCCACCCCCCACGCCCTTTTTTCACCAAACCCTTCCATTAAAAAATTTGAGATAGCCATTTTGTAAAAAAAATTTCAAACATCAGATAATAAAAACTCCGAGGTTGACACAAACCCATTTTTTCACTTTGACATTGCTACTTTTATACTAGTTTTGATACTTTGATGAACAATTGATTTTTTAAGTTTGATTTTGAAATAAGGAATTTTTAAGAACTTGGAAATTTTTACATTCAATTAATTAAAAAAAAATCCGAAAAATAAGTTTTTCAAAGAAAAGTAAAGGCCATTTTAAACTTAAGCTCAGCAGATACGAATACCTGTTAAAATTCAAACTCAAAATGGCCAGAAATTGCTATGAAAAAATAAATGAAACCCTAAACGAACAGAAATGAAATAAACAATCATAGCAAAAATCATACAATAAGTTATAATATAAATGAATAAATAGATCTTAAACCGATTAATGCTTAGGTTGAATATGGAAATCAAGCTTAAAACGAAAAAAATATTTCCCTATTGAAGTATAAATGCAACCTCAAACGAATAGAAATTAAATAATCAATCAATGCAAGTAAACATACAATAGGTATTAATATAAATAAGTAACTAAGTGTTAAAACGACTGAGAATTAAAATAAATATGCATATCAAGCTCGAAACGAACAAAAATCCCTACAAACAAGAGTTTGGGTATTGCCTCCTTCTCTCACTGTAAAAGTCTCAAACCTACTGCGTCACTGGCGCTTTACTGATAACTATATGCGTCTTTAACAGTTTTGGAAAGTATAAACAACAGCAAATTGAATTTGATTTATAATGATATTAATTGTTGAAAGAATTTATTTCACTGTAATTGTATTTTTATTTTCAATGCTGCAAGAACTGGAAATGAAAATATTTGTAATATAATTCGTTTTCAATTAAGCGCCAATGACGCAGTAGGCTTTTGGTTTTTATTTACAGTTAAGGAAGGGGGCAGTATCTAAACTCTTGTTTGTAGTGAAACTATATTCGTCTTGAACACTTCAGAAGGAACTAATAAATTAAGCTGAATATTTGATGTATTATGATATTAATTGCTGAAAGCTCATCAGTTCAAAGTTTTACTATAATTTTAATGTTTATTTTCAATATTAAGTACAAAAGAAAATATTTTTGTAATAAAATTGGTTTTCAGTAAAGCACCAATGACGCAATAGGTTTTAAACTTTTACAGTGAGAGAAGGAGGCGATACCCAAACTCTTGTTTGTAGTGATTATTGTTCGTTTTAAGCTTGATTTGCAAATTCAATTTAAGTTTCACTCGTATTAAGATTTATTTATTCATTTACATTAATATTATTGTATGTTTGTTTGCATTGATTGTTTATTTAATTTATGTTTCTTTTAAGTTTCATTAATACTTCAATAGCAAAATTTTTTTTTTCGTTTTAAGCTTGATCGTCATATTCAATCTAAGCATTACTCGCTTTAAGATTTATTTATTCATTTATATTATTACCTGTTGTTTTTTTTTGCTATGACTGTTTATTTAATTTCTGTTCGTTTTGGGTTTCATTTATTCTTTAGTAGTAATTTCTTGTCATTTTGAGTTTGAATTTTAACAGGTGTTTCTATCTGCTAATCTTAAGTTTAAAATGGCCTTTACTTTTCTTTGGAAAAATTATTTTTTAGAAAGTTTTTTTTAATTAATCTGGTAAAAAGATGACACCTGGAAGAATTGGATTGTTAGTGGAGTCAAAGACCACTATGCCTACAGTAATATATACTGAAAATATCAGCATGATTACATCTCAAACAAGTTGCAACATGTCTTCCGTTCTGCCCTTGTTCTTGTAAAATCATATAGCCTATACTGGCAAATTATTGCGAGTTGACGATTTGAGCAGTTTGCCACCTAGCTACCCTTCTTATAAGAAGTTTGCCATGGCTGGGGACTTGTTGAAACTTGGACTCGCACGAAAAAGTAATCATAATACTGAATCAGCTCACCAGGGATCGTTCATCAGTGTTTAAAGAAAATATTGCACTGAAGTCAGTTTTCTTGCCGTAAGACTGCTTTATAATATCACTACTAAGAAAGGAGCAATAGGTAAGCTCCAATTTTCTTAGCAATGAGATAACCTATCTAAACTATGAGGAGCAAATGCCTGTTAATTTTTTGCAATTATTATATTGCAATTTTTTATTTTGTTCTGCATGGTGCACTTCAATCACCTACAGTTTTTTTACCACTCTTCCTTCATGAGTTTTGAAAAGCATTCTGCTGATGAATACAGCCCAAACCTAAGGAAAGACAGTTATATTATTGGAACAATTTAGTAGACTTTTAGTCTTGTTCAAGCGACACCGAGAATCTTTTGTTGAAGAAATTATGCTTTGTTATAATCCCAGGTATAAATGAATAAATCGGATAGTTGAACCCTTCCCCAATAGGATCTGCAAAGGAAAGCCTAAAATTATATTATTACATCTACTAGAACCTACATCAATGTAGGTACATCAATGTACTAGATCAATGTACTATGATCTAGAACCGGTACATCAATGTGCCGGCTATTAGATCATTTAATTTCACCAAAGAATCTTTTATCTTTTCATCTCCTAAGGTTTGTGATGGTTTCAAACGAATTTGCAAAGAATAAGGTTTAAAGGTATATTGAAAGAGAAGTGTGGACTGTGACTTAATAATCAAAGTGTTTTGAATTTTGAATAAAATGGCCAACATTTTTTAATTTTTAGATACTTCAGTTGGAGTAGTTAAAACGATTTTTAATGTATGGTAATTTGTGTTTCTAGCTAATCAACCAATTGGCAAGCAGGGGTCGTATGGTGATTCCTGTTGCACGAGCAAGAAATCGACAAGATCTTCAGGTGATTGATAAAAACGAAGAGGGAAAAATAGCTAAACAAAAAGGAGTGGGTGTTCAATTTGTCCCTCTCTGTGACAAAGACAGTCAGCTAGGAATAAGATATGATTGATTTATATAGAACTGAGATGCCCCAAATTTTCGTAGGTATTAACGCTTTATTTCTACAACAAGCCACAAGACGTCTTGTCCATACATGTCTTTAGGAATTAACTTAGAACGCCTTCTCCCAGGCCCGGGGAGGGGGGGGGTTGTATTGACACCGGAGTTTTTCTTATCCGACCTTTGAACTATTTTTTTTTAACAAAATGTCTATCTCAAAATTTTCATCAGATTGGTTTGGAAAAAGAAGGCGTGGGGGGGGGGAGCTAGTTGCCCTCAAATCTCTTTACTGTTAAAAAGTGAACTGAAGCATTCAATTTTCAATCAAATGAGCCCTCTCTGAAGTTTATACGAGCATCCGTTTCATAAGAGCCATATATACCCCAAGGCATAACTTACAACGCTTGCCCCCGGGTCCTGGGAGGCTGTGTCGTCACCTTAGTTTTTTTTATCTGACTTTTGAGCAATTTTTAACTTAAAGGCTATCTAAAAATCTTTATCGGATGCATTCGGGAAAATAGGGGCGTGTGGGGGACTAGTTACCATCCTTTCTCTGTTGACTCTTAAAAAGTGAACTAGAACTTTCAATTTCCAATCAAATTGTCCCTCTTTGAAGTTTATACGAGCATCCTTTCCATAAGAACCATATATTCTATCAACACAGCTATCTCAAAATTTTTATCAAATGGATTTGGAAGAAAATGGCGTGGGGGCGGGGCTGGTTATCCTCCGATATCTTTTGACACTTAAAAAGTGAACTAGAACTTTCTATTTCCAATCAAATGAGCCCTCTCTGAAGTTTATACGAGTTTTCCTTTCATGAGAACCATATATGCCCCTTAGTGCCTTTCTTAAACAAAATACAAAAAAAAAAATTAGAATCATTTTTTACAAAAAAACTGCATTTTTGATGTTTCTTCATGCTGCAGTCTTTTCAAAGATATTTGATTTTTTAAGCAATCACAACCATATATGAAGTAATTAAGTGACGTGACGTAATATCTAACACCGACTATGTACATAGCCATATATGGCGTAATGAGTGACATTACATAAAAATTGAAAAAATCAAATTTTCATTTTATTTTACTTTTCATTATATTAGAGAACGAACTATAGCCTATATTAATTGAAATACAAAGAACGCCATGCTAACTGAAAGATGTGTATAGGTGTGTGGAGCGGTTTTATAGTAAAATTACATTAAAAGACGATCATTGGAATAATGAACCATTGCATACATTGGACTTAGTTAGCTATTTGATACACTAAAAGACGATCATTGTAATATCAAACCAAAGCATACATTGGACTTAGTTAGCTACTTGATTGTTTGGGGTTCGTCTCTTACTATTTCAAAGAAGAAATAGCCGCAGGCTTTTTCCTGTTTGTTATCATCATTACCAATAATCTGTTAAGGAAACTTAGACCACCGAGGCTTGAAAAAGAGGAAAAATAATTTTTGAGAAAAATTTTCAAACAGTTCGTGGTAACGGACTGTATAGTAACTCTAAAAAACGGAATTTTATCAGTATCAATAGATACAATGGATACATCATATACATATCAATAGATAAATCAAAAAAATCGAATTTTTATGCTTATTTTAAATACGTAAGTTTTGTTTTACCCATCATGAAGTTTATTTTTGCCCATCAAACATTAAAGAACGAACTTTAGTCCATAGTAACCGAAGTATTATAAGGAATCATTGTGTAGATGATGAATTTTCCTTAAAGAATTTTCCAATTTCCCGCCTGACAAGGGGAAATACTTTCTATTGTATCCGGGTTGCAGCGGTAGCTAGCAACCTAGTAAGAGACGATCACGTCCAATGTTAAGAAATATAAAAACCCATAGTTCCTAACAAAGGAGTCAGATCAAAACAAAAAGTACACCATTAGAACCGCCTTGTCCGAAACCCCTGTATAGGAAACTTTCTGTCCCTTGGCTTGAACAGCAAGGGAAATATATTGGCTTGAAAATCAAGAAAATTGACTTTAACCACGTTATTCTCCCCAAACGGGATATTTTTTTCTCTTTTCTTTTTTCTTTTCCACAGATAGCTTGGCACTGGAACATCGTAGAGGGTTGTTCAATAGCTGATTTTAAAGGAAATTGATTGGGTTAAAAATCTATAGTAACTAAAATAAATTATTTCTAAAAGAGAATAAATTTTTCCACCAAAAACTGCATTTTTGATGTCTTTTCACACTGCAGTCTTTCAAACATAATCGTATACCAGCGGTAAGATTTGAACCCACGCCTCCGGAGAGACTGCTGGCTAACACCAGTGTCTTGGACCACTCGGCCAGGCTGCCTCTTATAATTTGGGTTGCAGCAGTAGCTAGCAACCTAGTAAGAGACGATCAGTCCCATGCTAAGAAATATAAAAACCCAAAACTCCTAAAAATAGAGTAAGATCAAAACAAAAGTACATCATTAGAACTACCTTGTCTGAAACCCTACTAGATAAATAATGAATGTCGTCAGAGCTTTATATTAGAGCTATGACGTGAATAGAAAAACACGAAATTATATTGTTGTTTCTTATGACGTCATGAAATAATATCATTGCGCCATGACGTCAATAAAATCATTACGCCGTGACGTCATAATTACTACTTAAGAACGCCAAAGATGTAAATTCTCTCATTCTTGATTAGAATAATGGTTAGATCGAAGCAAGCTATACGCAATTTGAAAAAACAGTACTACACAAACAACAGAGATAGTATCTTGAAAAGAGAAAAGCAAAGGTATTCAACCGACCAGGCGTATCGAGAAGTAAAAATTGAGAGAGCAAAACAAAGGTGTTTAACCGACCAGGTGTATCGAGAAGTAATAATTGAGAGAGCAAAACAAAACAGCAAGATGTGTTATCACAATGATGAAGATTATAGACATGCAAAAATTGAGACAGCCAAACAAAAGTTCAAGGAGAATTATCACAATGATGAAAATTACCGCATCAAATATAAGAAAAACCAAAAGCAAAGGTATTCAACCGTCCAGGTGTATCGAGAAGTAAAAATTGAGACAGCCAAACAAAAGATCAAGGAGCGTTACTGGGGTGACAAAATCTATAATGAAAAAATTAAATTCTCTGCGAGGTTGTACCGAAGAACGCATAAGGACAAAGGGAAAAATTACATTCAGAAATACAAGAAGATGGCAAAAATGCAGGCTGATCTTTGTAAATTGAGAAACATTTTACGCATGTTTTATCGGGATCACGAAAAGTATTCAAAATTACAGATTAAAATTCTCTTTGAAAGAGCGGATGCTGTTGAAAAGTCGGCTAGAAATTCTTTGGCGAAGCTTCATAGTAATATCCAAAAGAAATGTTGTCAGTTTAACGAAAAGTTTCCAAGGTATGGATTGGCAACTGCGGAACAGTTTATAGATGCAATGGAAAATGTTCGACAACACAGTGAATATACGGAGGCGTACTTCTTAGAAAATTCGTATATTAATTTTGGATTGTATAAAGGATCAGTCAAGTTAATCTTAGACCGTGCTTTTCCTTTTCCTGCTCAGACAAACTTGCACTGGAACATCATAGAGAGCTGTTTAATAACTAATTTTAAAGGAAATTGAAGTGGCTAAGAACCTTTTGTAGTTGAAATAAATTAACTCAAAATTAACTCAAAATTTTATTAGGGACAGTTATCGTCTCTTAATTGGCTTTTAGCTACCGCTGCAACCCGAATTTTGTCAATTACAAAAATACTTAGATAAGACAAATTCCTGATGTTAAAATAATATAAGCTGTATCAATGTTAAAGAAAAATGCAGTTTTTCTTAAAAAGTTAATTATATTTTTAAAATTATCTTTTTAAATTTTAAAAGGCACTAGATGTGGCAGTTTCCTTTAAAATGAACCATTAAACAGCTCTCTACGATTTTCCAGTGCCCCGCTATCTGAGGAAAAGAAAAAAAAGAAAAGAAGATACTATGTATGCAGACTTTCGTAGTTGCAGCCACTTTTCTTGATTTTTTACATAGAAGATTGATATAATTCATCATAAATGGGATCACTCAATCCCATATAAAATTCATTTTAAAGTCTAGGCAATGAATACATTTTTCATATCGGCGTTCAGTACTTATGGCTTTCTGCCCCACCACGACCAAATCCCCCTGGCCCAAAGAGTGAAGCATAGCATGGAACATGACAGTAAGGCTTCCCTTCTCCCTGAGCATGGCTTCCAGGAGTTAGCACTTTATTGCATTTTTCACACCTCAAACACTGCCTGTGCCATTCTTTATTAAGCGAGACTTTCCTTTCAGCAAAATACACAGGATTATTACAACGCGGACAATTTGACATCTTCAATATAATATATGTATTGCCCAACAGTGACGAGTTAATGTCATGCGTCGAGTAGCAAGAACCTAACAAAAACAGAAATAATTCTTAAATTTTCAGGAATGTTTCTAGTTTGAAATAAAAATTTAAAACCATGTCTCGGACATCATAAATATTTTTGCAGTTTATATCAGGAATTTAAAACTAAGATAAAATAAAAAACTGAATTTTTTTCTTCGGAAATATAGCAAAAAAGATGCGAACTTTAGAAGTTCATCCAAAACAATTTTGTTGACAGATTTGATATAAAACCACTTTTACATCTGAAAAAGAATCATTACTAATTTTGTGTGTAAATTTAATTGTACAAGTTTTTTCTGTGTCTGGTGTTGGATCACCAGAATTATTATTTATTCTATTAAATATAATTTATTCAAAAACCTTTGGGGGGGGGTCAAAGCTAGAGGTAATTTTTCCAAATAAAGTGAAAATGACAGAGCAAACTGAAAAACGAGGCATATAGTAATGAAAAGGGTAAAGATCCTGGTTGCAGCGGTCGCTGCAACCTAATAAAGAGCAAACAAAAGCCCATAGTAACCAAAAGTAAAAGGTTAATAAGCACGTTTTGAATAAAACTGTCTTGAGAAAGAAATTGCCATCTGACACTGAATCAGGAATGGTAACTATTGTTTTGGTTGACCTTAAAAGTGAAAGTTTAGTGAGAAAATAAATTTTAGGTAATTTTGAAAAAGAGCCTGAAACTCCACGAAAATGGCGTCAGATCAAAATAAAAGTTTACCATTGGAACCAGCATGGTCTAAAATGTTTTACAGGGAAATTACAGTCCTCGTCCTTGAACAACAAAGAAAGTCGCTTTTTTGCATCGGTAGCACTGTTCTGTATCCCTTTTTTCTTTTTTTTTCACCAGGGGTAGCGAATGACCTGAACATCATAGAGAGATATGTAATAGCTCATTCGAAAGAGAATTAAATTTGTAAGTGCCCTTTATAAGTGACCAAAAAGATTGGAGGGCAACTATCCCTCCTCCCTACAAGCCCCCTTCCCCCAAAGTCATCCAAACAAAATTTTGAGATTTTTTAGCTATTTTTTTCAATATAGTTCAAAGGTTTAATACCTATGGTTTTAGCGATGATATGACCCACCATAGTCCCTGGGGAAAGGGCTGCACGCTGTATTGACATCGGACGTATCGATAGCACGCGTATCGATTTGAGTGTGTTGTTGTTGGGTGTTTTGGTATCGCCTGTATCTTAGACATATTTTTAGTAGCTCATATAAAAGATATTGCTCATATATACGTCCTTCCTTACTATAAACCATATTCAAATAATGTGTTTTGATTTAATTCAAAACTCCCCTCAACATTCTTTGAAAGACTTACCTGATGCCCTTCGTCTTTTTGGAAAGAAAAGTTCAAACTATCCCACATTTATCAATGGAATATACTATTTGTAAACAACAGACGACGTATACTACTAACCTCACTCTTTAATTTGCATAAATTGGTCTCTTTTTTATATGAATTACTGCAATGTAATTTAGGATTCCTGAGATATTTTTAACGCATGTGGAAGGACAGGAAAAGGCATAGCAGGAAGGATCATTCTAAGGAATATACCATGCGACCTCTCAGAGGGTATAACGATTATAATATGATAAAATACAAACTTAGAAAACAGCAAGCTTAAATATAAAAATAAAGTGCAAACTTAAGAAACAGCCTATGGAATTAAAAGAAAGTACTTAAAATACTAGCCAAGTACGAGTCTTAACTTTGAAAATAACTCGAGAGGTAACTAAGTAGATTTCTTTACAGGTACTAAAATGCTTAGGTACCAATTTGGAAGTAACTGATCGTTCATAATTGGGTAAAACTTTTTAGAACTTGTTACAAGACTGGTTAGAACTGAGTCTTCTCTAGTATTATATTATTTCATCTCTCGCTTCAGAGTTATAATTGTCTCCTGGAACCCAACTGTTTTTCTTAACTTCTAAAGTGCATATCTTTTATGCTATATTTTCGAAAAAAAGAAATTCAATTTTTTATTTTATTTTAGTTTACATTTCAGAATCGCTAAGGTTATTATGTAAACTGCAAAAATATTTATGGTGTTTGAGCTATAGTATTAATTTTTTAATTCAAAGTAGAAAAATACCTGATATTCTTAGAATCAGTTTGTTTTTTCAATTTAATCAACGAAAATATTATATCATCTCTCACTTCAAAGTTATAATTGTCTCCTGTAACCAAACTTTTTTTTGGATGAACTTCTAAAGCGCGTATCTTTTTTGCTATATTTCCGAAGAAAAAAAATTCAGTTTTTTATTTTATCTTAGTTTTCATTTCATGATATAAACTTCAAAAATATTTATGATGCCCGAGACATAATTTTAAATTTTTATTTCAAACTAGAAACATTCCCTAAAATTTAAAAATTAGTTCTGTTTTTTGTTAGGTTCTTGCTACTCGACGCATGACATTAACTTGCCATTTTTGATCAAGACATAAATAATATTGAAGATGCCAAATTGTCCGCGTTGTAATAAACCTGTGTATTTTGCTGAAAGGAAAGTATCGCTTAATAAAGAATGGCATAGGCAGTGTTTGAGGTGTGAGAAAAGCAATGAAGTGCTAACTCCGGGAAGCCATGCTCAGACAGAAGGAAGCCTTATTGCCATGTTCCATGCTATGCTTCACTCTTTGGACCAGGGGGATTTGGTCGTGGTGGGGCAGAAAGCCATAAGTACTGAACGTTGATTTGAAAAATGTATTCATTGCCTAGACTTTAAAATGACTTTTATACGGGATTGACTGATCCTATTTATGATGAATTATATCGATCTTATAAGTAAAAATCAAGAAAAGTGGCTGCAACTACGATATTTTGCATACATAGTATCTTCCTTTCTTTTTTTTCTTTTCCTCAGATAGCAGGGCACTGGAACGCCGTAGAGAGCTGTTTAATGGCTCATTTTAGAGGAAACTGCCACATCTAGTGCCTTTTCAAATTTAAAAAAAAAAAATGTTTTAAAAATCTAATAAAATTTTTAAGAAGAACTGCATATTTCTTTAACACTGCTGTATCTTATGTTTTTTTAACAGTAGGAATTTGTTTTATCTAAGTGCTTTTATAACTGACAAAATCCGTGTTACAGCGGTAGCCAAAAGCCTAGTAAGAGACGATAACGGTCCTTAATAACAATTTCGTAAGAAATTGATTAAAGTTTTAAAATTAATTTTTTCAACTACAAAAGGTTTTTAGCCACTTCAATTGCCATTAAAATTTGTTATCAAACAGCTCTCTATGATGTTCCAGTGGCAGTTTGTCTGAGCAGGAAAAGAAAAAGCCCTGCCTAAGATTAACTTGATTGATCCTCCATACAATACAATTGAAAGCATACCCCCTTGCTTCCGTTAACATGGGAAAGACTACCAGGTGAGATTCTAGACCAGACGGTTAGACTCGATTTCCGTAGGTTGCGAAGGGGTCATTGGGTTGGTTGTTATGATTTTGATTAATGTGTTTTTTTCTGTTTTTTTTTTTTACCTCAAGCTGTGCCAAAAAGTATGAGGATTGGTAGTTAATATTAATGGTAGCCGTCGGGGAATTGAGTGAGGAAGAGGTTTTTTTTTTTTTTTTTTTTTAAGATTTGAAGATGTTAATTTGAAAGAAGATAGTGCCTGATAAGCCCGGATGACCAGGTTTCTGGAAGTTTGTAAATAGTCATGTAAATAAAATGATTTCTCTATATAAACAAAAAAACTCCCTTATGATTTCTGGGTATATTTCTGGTCTATGCTGTTATTCTGTAAGTAAAGAATAACTTTAAACCCCAAAATGAGCAGAATTTATTCCGTACAGGAGGGGGATTGCTCCTTCCTTATCCACACCTCCACCTCAAGGTCAAAGAAACTGGACTGTGCTCATTAGATCAGAAATTGGGTGTTCTAGTCCTTTTTTTAAGTCCAAAGGGATTGGAGACCAAACAGCTGCGTGGGGGTGATATTTTCGGGGGGGGGGTGGGTATTTTCTCTGTTTTTCTGGGGTGATTTTCCGTGGGGGTTATTTGCATCGGGTTGTATTTTCCGGGGGGGGGGGGGTAAACGCCAGCCACCGAAAAAGGACAAGGAAAGATAAAAAAAACGCAAATATTTTTAGAGGCGTCAAACGAGGCATGCTCAATGCCGATAAAAACCAGAAAAGAACAGAAACGTCTAATAATAAGAAAAAAGGAATTGCAACTAATCAAGTGAAGAAGAGAAGGGAAAAACGGAAATTCTCGTTAATAAAACTAAAAGTAGTTAAAATATAACCTGCATTAGGCTGGACTCTTATTACCTGTATGGGGTTGGAGTAGCTTAAATATATTTGGCTTGCTTTTTCTGTACGGGAGGGTGGGGGTCAGTTGTTTTTGGTTCTCTTTTTAAAAAATATTATTTCTAGTTTTCTTATCTCTTCTTGCACTGTTCTTGTTGATCGTTTCTTCCGGTTTCGTATGGCTTTCTTTTTTTCCTTTTGTTGTACTAACATAAATGAATCGATAAATCTTAAAACAAGTTTAGCTAAAATTGAATAAGCAAATCAAGCTTAAAATGAACAAAAATATTAATTACTTATTACAGCATTGCAAATAAAAATGAAATTACAGCAAAATTAAATTTCGAAATGATGGGTTTTTCAGCAGCTGATATATATCAAATATTTAGTTTAATCTTATCTTCCCAAAACCGTTCACGGCAAATTTGCTTTCACTACATACAAGAATTTAGCTAATGCCTCCTTCCGTAACTTTATAAATCTAAAGCCTACTGCGTCATTGTCGCTTCATTGAAAGCGAATTATACTATGAATATTTCCTTTTCCAGCTATTAGAGCATTGAAAGGAAAATAAAAATTACACTACTCAAATTTTACATATTCAATTTTATTTATTATAAAAAAGGAATTACTGTTTCAATTTTATTTATTTAAATAGAATTAAACTTTAAGCCCCCTTTAGTATATTAAACGCTAAATGCATATTAAATGCGTTCATATCTTGTGGCAATTAAATGTTTCCCTTTATCTCCTTGTACTATAAAACATTGCATTCAGGTGCCTACTTGTACAGAAATTTTAGCCCACTTTGCCACTGCAGATGTGGGCGGTTCTGACACATAACAAGCTGAACATTTTCGATGAAATCAGGTTCCAACTCGGGTGTTTAACCTGTTGAGAAAATAGGATTTGACTATAACTGAGGTTTTTGTATTTTAATTACTTCAGACAATTTAGAAATGGCCTTTGCTTTAACTATCCGATATTGGTGTTGTCGTAATTGATGGTCCAGGTTGTCAAATTTCATGTCTTATCACGTTTGATAGTTCAGGTGTTGGTTCCTAAGAATCATCATTTATAGTAACTACAACTGCAAATTTTCGTTTTTTGGTCCTTTAACCATAAGTTATATTACATAACGAACTGATTCGTTGGAAATTCAATAGTCATATTTATGCTATGTATGACATCATATAAGAAAGTGCTTATATGATGTCATATATGATGTCATAAGAAATGCTTATATGATGTAATAACATAGTACATGCCGTCATTTACAAAAAATAAAATTAAGGCTCTTAACGATTTTTCTCAGACTTTTGACCTATCTAGATCGTTTCTTTATGCGAAAATATTCAAAGATACCAGTTTTCCCGAAAAAATATGGAGTCGTTTTCAAGAAAAAATACATACATACACAATTTTTACTCACATATATATATATATATATATATATATATATATATATATATATATATATATATATATATATATATATATATATATATATATATATATGTATATATATGTATATATATATATATATATATATATATATATATATATATATATATATATATATATATATTATATATATATATATATATATATATATATTTTTTTTTTTTTTTTTTTTTTTTTTTTTTATATATATATGTATATATATATCTTTAAACGAGCAACTGTGAATGTATTTATTTATTTATGTAAAACTTTTCTCTTGAAAACTGCTCCATATTATTTTATTTTTTGAAAATTAGCGCCCTTGAATTTTCTGGCCTGAAAAAAAGGTCGAGATTGGTCAAAATTTGAGAAATTCGTTTAGACCCTTATTTTTTGAAAACAAATTCACGTGAGTGACGTCACAATTATATACATTTAAAGAGCATAAATTACATCATTTTCCCCCCAGCAGCGGTTGTACAAATTTTAGTATCTATGACGCATGCAAAATTACACAAGATGACAGACTGCTCTGGACAGCTAAAGAAAAAGGCATGGAACAGCAAACAGCAAAAATTACATTGAATTGAAAACAAAAATGTTTTAAAACAAAAATTACGTTTAGAAGACTAAACAAAGTTATAATGGAATAAAGAAACGGCTTAGTTTGAGTGTGTGAGTGGCTAGAATATAAAACAAAATTACAATGGAACTAATGAACGTTCTAGTTTAACATGCGTGTCTCTGTGATTGATAAGAATGAAGAAACAATTAATATGGCACTTTCAAAACTACAAAGGATGACAAATGACTCTGAGCAGCTAAAGAAAAAGGTATGGAACAAGAAAGAGCAACAAATCACATAAGCAAAAATGTTGCACAACGAAATTTGCGGCTAGTTGCAAACGATAATGTGACAAATATAAAGAATAGCACAATAATTATGCTATTTCAGAATTTATATATTTTAGAAAATTACAATTGAATAAGGACTGTGTTATTTTAGCAGGTATAAAGGATAAGCCGGAAGGAGGAGTTGAATTCATGACAGAATTTCTTAATTCAAATGAAATTCCTGATTTGCCACCCTATTACTTGAAACTAAAGAATAAAACGGTGCTTATGCCAATTCAAGTTTTAGATATTTCAGAGAGTAATGTCATTGAAAGATTCCAAAGTCGGAGGTAATGATGAATGAACATGAAACGCGAACAAAATCTGGGGCTAGAAGACATGTGACAACCATCATCACATCGAATTACAAATGAAATTTACGGTTAGAAGAGAAGCAGCAGTTATAATCACAACAAGTTCCAGAAGAAAACAAATCCAAAATATGGATGATTCTGTGATGTATTAACAGCAAGGAGGAATTGAATTCACAAAAGAATTTTTTAGCACTTGGAATAGCTTATTTGACACCTTGTGACTTAAAACTAAAGAATAACGAATATATAAGCTCCCTTGAAACGAGCATCTGTTTATTTATGTATGTATGTATAATGTTTTATTGAAAACGATTTTGGATGAATTCGAACAGCTAAAGCAAATCCCATGGAGAAATTT
The DNA here is from genome assembly GCF_049724085.1 of Artemia sp. Qi Xiang Cuo. NCBI lineage: Eukaryota > Metazoa > Arthropoda > Branchiopoda > Anostraca > Artemiidae > Artemia > Artemia sp. Qi Xiang Cuo. The sequence continues at coordinate 27,987,872 of NC_142804.1, read as the reverse complement.
CTGATGTAATGATGCACGAAAATGAGGTGTAAATGAGATATGTGGCTAGAAGACCTGCGACAAAAAGTATCGCTACGAATGCCAAAAATGAAAATGCTGGACAACGAAATCTGTGGGTAGGAGAAAAGGGTTAGGAGGAGAAACATTGAATCGTAAATGTAATCTGCGGTTAGAAGAGAAGTAACAATGAGAGTCACGAGTCTGAAAAGAAAACAATTCCAATGAAATGGATGATTCTTTGATGCATTTATACGAAGGAGGAATTGAATTCTCACTAGAATCTCTTAGATTATGCTAATAAATGATTAAAAAATTAAATATATACAAGCCTGCCACGTGCCGTGGCCGGGCGAGGCTCGGGCTCCCGATATTGTATTTGTGCCCGAAGCTCGGGCACACATATATATATACCCACATATATACAAACCTATATAAGTATATAGCCTATAAATAAATATATATGTATATATATTTCATATATATGTATATATATATATATATATATATATATATATATATATATATATATATATATATATATATATATATATATATATATATATATATATATATATATATATATATATATATATATATATATATATATATATATATATATGTGTGTGTGTATATTTTTGTTTCTTGAGCTTTCTTGTTTCAAACGCGATAAGCAGAGAGGATTAATGTTGATTTTTGTATTGTTTTAGGAAGCTGGCTTGAATTTTGATTTCTTTGGGTGAAGATGGCTGAAGTTGCCTAAATTTGTGATCTTTTCTTTGTTTTCGTTCGACATATCAGGAGCTTGCAAGTATAACAATGAATATCATAACTTGCTGGAATCCAATTGCCTTTTTTATATATTGTGAATTGTAGTGTAACTATTTTACTCTTTTGCAATTGTCTCAAATATCATAATGTACATTTGGTTTTTGTAAATATTCGCAGTAATACCAGAACAATGTTAACATATATGAAATTTCTTATCTTTTTTTACAGAAACGTGTCCAAGAAAAAAATGTTGCTCTTTAGTGCTCTTAGGAACAATTGATGCTTCTTGTGTTGCTTCTTGTATTGGGAACTATTATTCATATAGCAAAATCTTTTATGGGGAACGCTGGGGTATTATGGAATAAATAATATGTTTCCTAGTCACAGTTCTGGTTCGTAAACATAAGATATCGTTGATTCAAACTAGTTTCAAAATAAGTTTCCTCAAGCAAGTTTAGTGTCGTTAGCAATAAGTTATGATGCTTTTCTTAGCCCCACCTATTCTATAAAAGTAGTTTCAATCAATAGCTGAGTTGGGTACTTCCCTGCGTAAAATTCGCGTTATTGCAGTTTAAACCTACCTTGTGGATTAATTTCTAGTAGCGTCATTTTTCTTCCTGAGCCTCAACAATTTCTTAATTTTTCTAATAAAATTGTTCACTGAGTGGCAAAAATCAATATAAGTTAAGCATCTAATGATGGTTGTGGCTAAAAGAGGAGACTTCGGATTTCATGCACACTGAACTAGAATTTGGTTAACTAGACGCTGCAGAAAGTCAGTTGCGAATTGCGATTATGAAAGAAATAACCATTTTTAAAGTTCGTCAAATTAAGTATTTGTGAGCTCTTGATACCTTTTTAATTTCCTGTAAGATGATTTATTGTGTACCTTTTTAGTGTTCTGTAATAAACTTTATCTTCAGCAAAGAAGAAATAATTTGTTTGGATTCAACTTTTCCGTCACTGTTTTTTTTTTTTTTGCTAGTTTTATTATTCGTAGTTTATTAAGGGCTTTTGGTTTATATCTTTGGTCATAGGCAACGCATTCGTCCATTTTCACTACAATGAATGAACGACAAAACAAACGATCGTACATTTTAACGCGTACTTCGAGGTGGGGGTGGTATATGGGACTAAATGCATACTTACAAACTCGGTTGATTTATTTTCCTAGGAAGGGAGAAGACAATTGAAAAAAAAGCTAGATAAGTTGATTGGGAAGTGCACAAAAATTCAGGGGAGTTTGAAGTGTCAGGGGCTGGGCCCAAATTATCACCTCACTTTGACCTTAAATAAATCAAAGCCTGTTAATCATAAATATAAAATAGTGCTAATCTAATTTATTTGCCCAAAACTAAATACCATTTTAACAAAATTTGAATTTATTTACATTAAGAAAATTACCATATGTTGCTAGCTTCTAGTTTAACTGCTCACCCCCCTCCCCAATGTTTCTACGTGCAATAATTTCATACGAATAAGGGGAGGGCATACCATGTATTTTCAATGTGTTGGAGGGACTTGTCGTTTTTCAATTATTTTTCTTGAAAATAAAAAGCTATGTTCAATGAACAAATACGGAATAATTAGTCCTAAACTTTCACCTGCTTAACAGGCAACTACTTCGAAAATCCAGGGTGTTTTTTCCCAGTTAAAAAAAGTCGGGAAGAATAGGAAGATAAGTGTGCAAACCAAGATTAGAATATTAGAAGCTATAGTGATGACAGTGGTCAAATATTGCTCTGAAGCATGGGCGCTCCGAAAAGCGGATGAAGATTTGCAAGATGTTTTCCAGAGAAATTGCTTAAGGATTGTTCTGGGTACCCGGCTGACTGTATTTCAAACAAAAGGCTCTACGAAAAATGTGGTTCAATATCGTCCTCTAGGGCTATAATGAAAGAAAGGTTGAGGTGGCTAGGACACTTTGTGTGGATGAAGGATGACAGATTGCCAAAGATTGTTCATTTTGGCCAACCGTATAGGGCTAAACAATAAGCAGGTCATCCTCGTCTGGGGTGGGAGGACGTCATAAAGAAAGATTTAAAAGAAATGGGAACTTAATGGGCGGGCGTAAAAAGGGAGGCCTTGAATAGATTGGGGTGGAGGAGGAGCGTGCGTAGCTGTGTAGGCCTCAGGCGGCTAGGTGCTGCGGTGAGTTGTTAGTAGTAGTAGTAGTAGTTATATATATATATATATATATATATATATATATATATATATATATATATATATATATATATATATATATATATATATATATATATATATATATATATATATATATATATATATATATATATATATATATATATATATATATATATATATATATATATATATATATATATATATATATATATATATAGCTGTTTGTGTCTCACAATATTTCTTCCTAGAGATCTGTTGGGATACAACTGATCTAATAATTTAAAAGATGTGAAATGTGTTCTTTAACATCTCCATTGGGGCCTAAAAATAGCGTTTGCCCATATTAATATGGTTAAAATCACCTTCAGGGGTCTGTGATGGGTCTGCCGCTAAATTGATTTTGTGATACATTTTTCCAGCTATTATAACCTGAAAAAAATTTCGACTATTTTTGGCTCGATCATCGCTTACGTTGAATGAAGCTAAAACAAAAATATGAACTCCAGTTTCGTATTTGTTTTTGGAACTCTTTAGAGAGAAAGTGATGTCCTATAACAGGCCAAACAAAGTCATTTGGAAATTGCTGAAGCAGGAATGCAATTTCACCAAGCAGGCAGCAGCCTCCAAGTAAATCATCTTTGTTAGCTACTTTTCCTGTGGGGTAATGGAGGACTCCAAAGTGAATACATACAGAGTTAATGGGTCCCAACAACTTGAAAATAACGCGTGCGTAGTTTACGGCATCTTTGTAGGTTTTTACTGTTTTTTTTTTGCCACAATTTGTTGGCATCGAAGACTGCGATGGTGCTGTTCTTTTAGCATAACATTTTTCTCGGTACTTGTGTACATAATGGTACACACTCGAGAAGTGAAGTTAGGTTAATCCCAATGAAATATACCAAAATATGATGAAAATATAATACTTTAGAAACAAATTTGGGCTATATATTTGCATATTAGGGGGGGGGGGTAAAGTATTGTGGGTATGCATGCAAAATGTGGTAGCTAAAATTATTCTGCATATTATGAAGTAAGAATTGTTTTCTAACTTAACGCAGTCCAAATACTTTACCCTCACCCCAACCCCCCTAATGTGCAAATATATTACCCAAATTATGTAAGTTATATGTATTATGTCACCCGTCACTTGTTTTCCACCGAGCGTGCGTAAGCTAATTGTCTCTTAATACAGACAGATAAAACAGGTTTGTTCTCGAGTGTGTACCATAATGTACACAAGTACTTTTTTTTCCTTCTCCACTTTCATTTTCGACTCGTTCTGATTCTCGCTGTCTTTTGAAAGCACTGTTCTTTTCTCTTCACTCTCATTTGTGACACTCTTGATACTTACTTTAGCGTGTCTGTTCTTCACGTTCATCTTTCCTTTGAGAAATTCTGATTCCTATTGTTGCTTATATTTCTCACTGCTGATTATCTTCTAGCTGCATATTTCTTTTGTTCTCTTGGTCGTATATCTACTAAAAACACATTTCTCTGGTCTTTGTTTTCATTTTAATTCGTTCTGATCCCCATTGTCAAATGTCTTGTAACCACATATTTTTTTTCTTCAATTTCGCTTTTGAGTCGTTGTGATTATCGCTGCCACTTATCTTTTAACTGCATATTTCTTTGATCTTTATTTTTGTTTATCATTACTTCAGACAATATTTCACTGCCTTTTGCCTTAGTTGCTTGGATTGGTCTTGTTACTTTTAATGGTCTAGGTTGTTCATTATCACCCGTCGTCATTTACATTTCTCAGGTCGTTCTCTGGATCTTGTCTCATTTGATGATCCAGTTTATTCATTTTTAGCTTACGGTTTTGTCCTCTTTTATCTTTTTAATACTCATTTTATGCTAACGTTAATTTACGTTTATGTCCCCTGGATATAATGAAAATACCGAAAATGCCTTTTGAAATTTACATCACCGAATATAGGCAGATGAATTTACATATTTCTAAATTTTCGTTCTGCAAATGCTTCTAAAACGGTTTTCAATCTATTTTCCTGGTGTTGTTACTTTTAGTCAACAGATTGCTAAACTATTTAGTCTAGCCTGATTTATTGTTGATATCACATAGCTTTTTTTTATTTATTTTAGCCTGGAAAAAGGTCTCTCTAAAAGCAACGCTTACTGGAATTGTTAAGAACATTTCACAATTTCGGAAACCAATTTTTCATTTTGATGGTAGCGCGAGGCCCTTTCAAACGCGGCCCAATCGTTCTAATCGCCCTTTTTCTGGCCCTGAGTAAAATTGAAAAGGATAACTTAGGAATTAGAATATGAACTCCGGGCATTAATTATCAAACTCATCACAGAAAAGCTCAAGTCTCTAATGTACACTAGGAATAAAACCGAACTTAAAACTAACCGAACTTAAACTTAAGAAAAAGTTGAATTCGGCAAACCAAATTTAACTTTTTTTTCACTCGAATTAACATCAGACGATTCTACATATTGGGTCCTGCCTCTCAAAAAAGATTCAAATCGCTTCAATGTCTATCCTCTAATTCCACGATTTTCTATCTTAGGCTCTTAAGAGGTAGTTGCATGTTCTACGCGTCCCCATTATTACGCGATTTTTAAGAAGCTTATTTTCGAGCTAGGACAGTTCAGCTTTGGTTTTATTATTTAGTAGAATAGAAGATAATAATTCTATATTTTTGGAAAACTATTGGAAATTTTACCAACTTCGAAGAAACTAATAACCTTATTATAGTATCTTAAGCCTACTAGTTATAATTTTGAGTTTTTTTGTCATACCGTTATCAAGCTATAAACCGTTAATCACAAAAAAAAATCTATGGATACAGTAGTCATGATCCACAGCAAAATAAAAAACAACTATTTCTGAGAAACTTGCAACCAGTGTTTCCACTTCAAATTTTTTTTAATCCCTAAAAGACTATTGAAAAATCCCTAGAGGTCCCCATTTTCAATACCAAAATCCCGTTTCCCCATTTTCTGACTTCTTTCCAAGTCACAAGTAAAGCCTTGTTATGCCGACTTTTAATAGCATTTGTTCAAGACGACTTAATTTGCAACTCAAGACCTTTTACTTGTACCAAAATATCTTCTTTTTTACATCTTCATTTAAAAAAAATACTTTGTATTTATCGACTAGTTAAGTTCAGTTATGATTTATAGATTCCAGTGCCAGATCTCAGATTCTTGGCCGTATGAATATATTTTGTTTATTTGTTTTTTTTTGCCATTATTTTTTCCTTCTTTATTACTTTTTTGCAACACCCTCATTTTTATTTGAATTGGTACGAAGGCTTGACATGAATGATATCCAACTGGTTGCTTTTGCAAACATTATTTTTGTTTTGACTTTTTTCATATTGAATTGTGTTAGAGTTAATAAAAATATCTGAAAAAAGGGAAAAAGTTATCCGTTGACGGATCTATCAAAAGGTGACTGAAAATATAAGATTTAAGGATAGAAAAGTGCTTAAAATGTACTTTGAGCAATACTGAAAAGGAAAAATACAAAAAAATACTTAGGCATTTTTCATATTCGTGTAGTAAGGTGCAGTAAGGCGGGATACGTAGATTAAGTATGAGAAATAGATTTCAATTCTGTTTTCTGTTGCGCATGACCAATCAGTGTGCTTATTTGTTTGCGTCAGTAGGCCAGTGAATATGGTGGTGAAAATAAATAAATATTTATTTTATATGGTTATTCTTGGTAATTTAGATTATAAGGGCACACTTGTAATCACACCAATTTGAAAAGCTCCGTTAGTTGCCTCAGACTCAAAATAAGGTTATCTTGATAATACAAAATCAAGAAAAATGAATTTTTATTTAGAATTAGATTCAACACCTTCGTCCTTTTTCCCGATGGTAGCTGAAGCCTTGACTCTTTTCATGTGCAGCAGTAGCTGCTCATCTTCCCGAATGCATGGGGCACTTTCCTGGGCCCGCTTCATACCATATTTTGTTTTAAGAACTCCACGTTACGTTTCCGTTTTAAGCTTGTTCCATCTGTCCGTCTTTATGATTTTCACTGCACTAAAAATCTTTCGACGACACCGTTGCAAAATGGAAGAATAAGCACAAATGTAATTGCCAATTTTAGATTTACGTATATCTCGGTTCTGGAAGCGTTTTTTTTTTCGCAAAAAACAAACGCCAGTAGGTAACCGTATCCATATTTTCAATATTTTCAACATTTATGGGACTTTGCTTCCTCCACTTCTGTTTGATTTTGTTTCCATTCCATGATACTTTCCAATACTTCCGAACAAAGGGTTGGAGGGAATCAGCCCGTAGTGACTGAGCTGATACAAGGTCAACCGTTTTTGCATATTTGTAAATGTCATCATTGAAAGGAAATCGAGTTTGGATCTGCTGCACAGCTTCAATGTAAAAAGATTGTGCAGCTCTGGGGATCTTTTCAACTGCGTCATGGGGCACAACTGAATCTGATTTTAGTGTCAAGAGAGAGTTTTGTCCATTTGGACCTAAATAAATACTTTGGAGGGGAAAGTAAACACTTGGATCATTCGCATTAAGTTGAAATGCATTCATTGACTTCACATAATCTTTCTTCATGAAGCTCATAGACAGTTCCTTGATAAGAGATTCAGTCCCTAGTTTCAGGAGATAAAACAATGGTTTTCCAGATTGAAAAGCTACATTAAATTCAGTAAGCAATCCCAATGCAAAGGCAACAAATTCAAACACGTACTTCATGACTGGGTTTAGATTTGCGTGTACAAGCTCATTGAGCTTTGTTGATCATAAACTAGTAGAAGCTTGGGATGTAGCATCCTATTGTTCCAAAATTCTGTCCACAGCATCTTTGACTGAAAGCCATCGAGTCTGCACAGCCTGCAGAATCTTATGCATATCAACTTGGTAGAACTTTTGAAAGTCAAGGAAAGCATCTTGCCTCTTGTGACTATGTGTGAAGTGATTATATATGGAGCGACATATGTCCTCCATGGATTTTGGCAATTTCTTGCATATATACGAAGCAACAAGGTGACCCATGTTTCAAGAGCATTTCACTGTGACTACTAACCACGGGAACATTTTTTTTTTATCATGGACGAAACGCATTGGTTAGCTCCCATCATAAAATTTGTAGTGTCAGAGCAAAACCCTGTGAAATTAGCAGGGGGAAGCTTGTTTGTTTCTATTATGCACTTCTTCAACTCCTTAAATATCGCCCTGGCTGAAGGGTCAGGACACTCGATAACGTTGAGTACATCAACTTCAGTTGAGAGGTCATCATTGCAAAATATTGCTTCAACTGCTAGAAGCTTTTTAGAAGATATACCAGTGGACTCGTCGGTAATAACAGAGAAGCAGCGATTTAGTAAGACTTTAATCAGACGATCTTCATAAAAACCGCTTTGTCCTGTTCGTATAACATTGGTAGCTTTCTATTTCTTGAGCTGCACATTCTCCACTACTTTCTTTGAAGGTAATTTTTTTTAAAGAGCTACGAAAATTTGCACTTTACTGAAAAAATATAAATGTTTTTACTTTTATAATTTTAATAAATCAAATAACATTAACATTTTGATTACTAAATAATAGTATATGTATATTAAACTGACAATGCACATTCATTTGTATTTTTTCAGTAAAGTGCAAATTTTGTTCTGGCCATGGGAAGGCATAGGGGTTTTACGCCGAACTTATGTTAAGTTCTGCTCGTTTTGAGTTTGACTTGGTTATTTATTGTAGTTTCTGTTTGTTTTGGGTTTCATTTATTTATCGATGATGATTTGTAGTAGTTTCACGCTTGGTAGATTGTTTGATTTTGTTTTTGCTCATGTTTTGTTTAAAGGAGTTCTTTACTTTTCTTTGAAAAACTTATTTTCTGGAAAAAGTTTTTTAAATTAATATCTATCTGTTTTATATTGACACAGTCATTTCAAGGGAAAAAAATAATTCTTTCAATCTTTTCGTTTTTTAAGAATTTATACTTTGACCTGCTATGTGTATACTGGAGAAAAATTTTTCAGCAATTTTTAACAGCATATACCCTTTTAACAATCAGGACACAAATAGTACTGTTTAATATAGTTTCATACCTCCTCTAGTTGACCTGAAATGGAAAACTTGATACCATTCACAATAAAACTGTTTACTTTCTTTGGTAGCTTGGATACACTTACGCTATTTTGATTTGGTTAAATTTAAAGAGCAGAAATGGGAGGGTTGGCGTGGGAGGGTGGACGTGGGAGGGTGGGAGTGGAAGGGGGATTAGTTGCCCTAAAATCACTTTCGACTATTAAAAAGGGCATCAGCCCTTTCTATTTTCAATCGAATGAGCCCTTTTCGAAGTTCCCACGACAACACCTTCGATACGAAGTGCCCTGGTCTAAACAACAACAACAACCAAAAATAATACATTATACCCACTTCGATCTTTAGTATAAAATGTCAAGCCTTCCCTTTTGAAGTTTCTACGACGACCCCTTCCATACCCTGCTCTAAAGGAAAAAAATAATTCATAGTACATTGTGCCAACATCGTTCTTATATGCCCTCAGGGCATAATTTAAAACCCTTTTCCCGAGGGTTGTGGGGGAGTGTCCTCCTCAAAAACATATTTTCTATCAGGAAATCAACTACGTTGAACAAAATGACTATCCCAAAATTTTGATTGGATATGTTTGGGGAAATGATGGGCGTGGGGGGGGGGGCTAGTTGCCTTCCAATCACTTTCGACTGTTAAAAAGGGCACTAGCCACTCCAATTTCCAATCGAATTAGCCCTTTTTTGAAGTTTCTACGACAACTCCTTCGATACGAAGTGCCTGACTGAAGAAATAAAAACACATTGTGCCCACATCGTTCTTTACTTGGGCATCGCTAGCGCGCTGCCTATGATTTCTGTTCGTTTCGGGGATCATTTATTTATTGATGCTGATTTGTGGTAGTTTTACACTTAGAAGATTATTTGATTCTGTTTTTGCTCATTTTGGGTTTAATGGAAGTAGGGAGGCCATAACGACTCCTGTACGACACCACTGCTGCCATCTATAATCAAGTCTAACGCTGACAGGTAATAATTTATTTAAGGATTATTGATCCACTAATGGGTCAATGACACCGAGGGGAATTAGATTTCTGAGAAACTGATTTGCATAATCAAGGGGAATTATTGATCCACAAGGGGAATTAAGAAACAATATGGCTTCTTTGGTCTTTAGATCTGAGGGATAAATGGTCTTTAGTGACAGAGATAAAGTAATATTCTATTTTTTTAGTATGGCTTCTCAGGTCTTAGGCTTAGTGATAAATTAATATTCTATCGAAGCCTTAATAGATTAACCAAGAACACCTTAGAGATGAAGAGATTAACGCGGAAATTTTTTCATGGGAATATGAAATGTGACAGCGCAGGGATGCCAAAACAAAAGGAACACGCAGAAATTACGTTTAGAGATTATTAGGGTGAAACTGTTTGAGACATTTTAGAAGATGACTTAGGCGAAACAGTTTGAGGCATTTTAGAAGATGATTTGGGCGAAACAGTTTGAGACATTTTAGAAGATGATTTGGGTGAAACTCTGTGGTCGTTATAATACACAAGTTCCATTTGAACAGTGTTGTAAGGCCCCATACCCCAACCCCAAAGGGTCCCCCTGCCCCCAAAGAGTCCCCCGAGCCCCCAAACGTCCCCGGGCCCCCAAATGCCCCCGGGCCCCCAGAGGCCTCCCGAGGCCCCAAATGCCCACCGGACCCCCAAAGGGCCCCACACCCCCAAATGCCCCTCGGGCCCCCAAACGCTCCTGGCTCCCAAAGGGCCCCTGCCCCCCCCCCCCAAGGCCCACCTGGCCCCCTCCCCCTGGGGCCCTCAAAGAACCCTCCCTCCCCATTTTTTAATACTTTTTTTTGTGTGCTTGAGACACAGAAGGGCCCCCAACATTTCAAAATGCTTTATTATATCTTTTCAGAACAAGTTGCTTTCTTAATGTCTCTCCAAAACCCATTTTACAAGTTGAACAACTCATTCTTTTCGCCCACATCTTTTCTTAATTGCTTTTTGAATACTCCAACACCAAGCCATACTTTCAAAAAGTTTTTTATATCTTTTAAAAACAAGTTCCTTTCTCAATGTCACTCTTAAGACCATTTTACAACTTGTAGTGCTCATTCTTTTCACCCACATCTTTAGTTTATGGCTTTTTGAATACCCAAACACTCAGCAATACTTTCAAAGGCTTTTTTGTATCTTTTCAGAACAAGTTCTTTACGTAATGTCCCTCCTAAACCAATTTTACAACTTGAAGTACTCATCCTTTTCACCCACAACTATACTTTATGGCTTTTTGAATATCACATCACCAAGCAATACTTTCAAAAGGCTTTTTTATATATTTTCAGAACAAAAATCAAATATTATTAATAATTAATATTATTAATTTAAATTTTTTTAAAATTATTAATTTTAAATGTGTGCATCAAAGTAACCACATTCTTCTTTAATACCACCAAATGTTTACACGTTTTCTGATCGAACTAGCAAGTTTTCTGCCGAAGATACCAATTTTTTTTTAGAAGTAACAATTTTTTTCTGTGATAACAACTTTTCTGTCAGAAGTAGCAAGCTTTGCTTAACACTAACAAACCTTCTCATCAAAGCAACAGCATTTTACCTTAAAACTAACATACTCTTACTGAACACACACACATTTTTCTTAGAAATAATATTTTTCATCAGTGATAACCCGCTTTCCGATCGAACTAGCAAGTTTTCTACCAAAGATACCAAATTTTTTCTTAGACGTAACTTTTCTTTGATTTTGATAACAACTTTTCTGTCAGAAGTAGCAAGTTTTGATTAACACTAAAAAACCTTCTCATCAAAGTAACAACATACTTCTTTAATACTAACATACTTTTATTGAACAAACACAAATTTCTCTTAGAAATAATATTTTTCGTCAGTGATAACACGCTTTCTGTTCGAACTAGCAAGTTTTCTGCCAAAGATAGCCAATTTGTTTTTAGAAGTAACAATTTTTTTATTGTGTTAACAACTTTTCTGTCAGAAGTAGCAAGTTTTGCTTAACACTAACACATTTTCTCATCAAAGTAACAACATTTTACCTTAAAACTAACATACTCTTACTTAACACACACAATTTCTCTTCGAAATAATATTTTTCATTAGTGATAGCACTTATTCGGTTCGAACTAGCAAGTTTTCTACCAAAGATAACAAATTTTTTCTTAGAAGTAAAATTTTTTTGATTGTGATAACAACTTTTCTGTCAGAAGTAGCAAGTGTTGCTTAACACTAACAAACATTCTCATCAAAGTAACAACATTTTACCTTAAAACTAACATACTTTTACTGAACACACACAAATTTCTCTTATAAATAATATTTTTCATCAGTGATAACACGTTTTCTGTTCGAAGTAGCAAGTTTTCTACCAAAGATACCAAATTTTTTCAGTAACAATTTTTTGATTGTGATAACAACCTTTCTGTCAGAAGTAGCAAATGCTGCTTAACACTAACAAATTTTCTCATCAAAGTAACAACATTTTACCTTAAAACTAACATACTTTTACTGAATACACACAAATTTCTCTTAGAAATAATATTTTTCGTCAGGGATAACACGTTTTCTGATCGAACTAGCAAGTTTTCTGCAAAGATACCAAATTTTTTTTAGAAGTAACAATTTTTGTCTGTGATAACAACTTTTCTGTCAGAAGTAGCAAGTTCTGCTTAGCACTAACAAACATTCTCATCAAAGTAACAACATTTTACCTTAAAACTAACATGCTCTTACTGAACACACACAAATTACTCTTAGAAATAATATTGTTCATCAGTGATAACACTTTCTGTTTGAACTATCAAGTTTTCTACCAAAGATAAAAAAAAATTTCATAGAAGTAACAATTTTTTGATTGTGATAACAACTTTTCTGTCAGAAATAGCAAGTTTTGCTTAACACTAACAAATTTTATCATCAAAGTAACAACATTTTACCTTAAAACTAACATACTTTTACTGAACATACACAAATTTCTCTTAGAAATAATATTTGTCATCAGTGATAACACCTTGTCTGTTCGAACTAGCAAGTTTTCTACCAAAGATACCAAATTTTTTCTTAGAAGTACCAATTTTTTGATTGTGATAACAACTTTTCTGTCAGAACTAGCAAGTGTTGCTTAACACTAACAAATTTTATCATCAAAGTAACAACATTTTACCTTAAAACTAACATACTTTTACTGAACATACACAAATTTCTCTTAGAAATCATATTTTTCATCAGTGATAACACGTTTTCTGTTCGAAGTAGGAAGTTTTCTACCAAAGATACCAAATTTTTTCATAGAAGTAACAATTTTTTGATTGTGATAACAACTTTCTGTCAGAAGTAGCAAATGCTGCTTAACACTAACAAGTTTTCTCATCAAAGTAACACCATTTTACCTTAAAACTACCATACTTTTACTGAACACACACAAATTTCTGTTATAAATAATATTTTTCATCAGTGATAACACTTTTTCTGTTCGAACTAGCGAGTTTTCTGCCAAAGATACCAAATTTTTTCTTAGAAGTAACAATTTTTTGATTGTGATAACAACTTTTCTGTCAGAAATAGCAAGCTTTGCTAAACACTATCAAACCTTCTCATCAAAGTAACAACATTTTACCTAAATACTAACATACTCTTACTGAACACACACAAATTTCTCTTGGAAATCATATTTTTCGTCAATGATAACACGTTTTCTGATCGAACTAGCAAGTTTTCTACCAAAGATACCAAATTTTTTCTTAGAAGTAACTTTTCTTTGATTATGGTAACATCTTTTCTGTCAGAAGTGACAAGTTTTGATTAACACTAACAAACCTTCTCATCAAATTAACAACATTCTTCCTTAATACTAACATACTTTTACTGAACACACGCAAATTTCTCTGAGAAATAATATTTTTCGTCAGTGATAACACGTTTTCTGTTCGAACTAGCAAGTTTTCTGCCAAAGATACTAATTTTTTTTTTAGAAGTAACAATTTTTGATTGTGTTAACAACTTTTCTGTCAGAAGTAGTAAGTTTTGATTAACAATAACAAATTTTCACATCGAAGTAACAATATTTTACCTTAAACCTAACATACTCTTACTTAACACCCACAAATTTCTCTTCAAATTAATATTTTTCATCAGTGCTAGGACTTTTTCTGTTCGAAGTAGTAAGTTTTCTACCAAATATACCAAATTTGTTCGTAGAAGTAACAATTTTTTGATTGTGATAACAACTATTCTAGCAGAAGCAGTAAGTGTTGATAAACACTAACAAACCTTCTCATCATATTAACGTCATTCTTGATTGTTACTAACTTACTCTTAATTAACAAACCCAAATTTCTCTTAGAAATAATATTTTTCATCAGTGATAACACGTTTTCTGTTCGAACTACCAAGTTTTCTACCACAGATACAAAATTTTTTCTTAGAATTAACAATTTTTTGATTGTAATATCAACTTTTTCTGTCAGAAGGAGTAAGTTTTGCTTATCACTAACAAATTTTCTCATCAAATTAACAACATTTTACCTTAAAACTAACATACTTTTACTGAACACACACAAATTTCTCTTAGAAATAATATTTTTCATCAGTGATAACACATTTTCTGTTCGAACTAGCAAGTTTTCTGCCTAAGATACCAAATTTTTTCTTAGAAGTATTACTCTTAGAAACAAATATTTTTCGTCAGCGATAACACTTTTTCTGTTCGAACTAACAAGTTTTCTTTCAAAGATACCAAATTTTTCTTAGAAGTAACATTTCTTTGATTTTAATAGCAAATTTTGTGTCAGTAGTAGCAAGTGTTTAGTTAAAACTAACCGATTTTTTCTTCGAATCATTAACTTTTCCTTAATACCAACATACTCTTACTTATAATATACAAATTTTTCTTAGAAATAATATTTTTCGTCAGTGATAACACGTTTTCTGTTCGAACTAGCAAGTTTTCTACCAAAGATACCAAATTTTTTCTTAGAAGTAACTTTTCTTTGATTATTGTAACATCTTTTCTGTCAGAAGTGGCAAGTTTTGATTAACACTAACAAACCTTCTCCTCAAAGTAACAACATTCTTCCTTAATACTAACATACTTTTACTGAACACACGCAAATTTCTCTGAGAAATAATATTTTTCGTCAGTGATAACACGTTTTCTGTTCGAACTAGCAAGTTTTCTGCCAAAGATACTAATTTTTTTTTAGAAGTAACAATTTTATATTGTGTTAACAACTTTTCTGTCAGAAGTAGCAAGTTTTGATTAACAATAACAAATTTTCACATCGAAGTAACAATATTTTACCTTAAAACTAACATACTCTTACTTAACACCCACAAATTTCTCTTCAAATTAATATTTTTCATCAGTGCTAGGACTTTTTCGGTTCGAACTAGTAAGTTTTCTACCAAAGATACCAAATTTTTTCTTAGAAGTAACAATTTTTTGATTGTGATAACAACTTTTCTGTCAGAAGTAGCAAGTGTTGCTTAACACTAACAAACATTCTCATCAAAGTAACAACATTTTACCTCAAAATCAACATACTCAGACTTAAACCATACGAATTTATCTTCTAAATATTATTTTTCATCAATGAGAACACCTCTTCTGTTCGAAGTAGCAATTTTCTGCCACAGTTACAAAATTTGTCCCTACAATTTACAATTTTTTTATTGTGATAGAAACTTTTCTGTCAGAAGGAGCAAGTGTTGCTTAACACTAAAAAATTTTCACATCAAAGTAACAACATTTTACCTTAAAACTAACATACTTTTACTGAATAAACATATATTAATCTTCGGAAGTTTATTTTTCGTCAATGATTCCACGTTTTCAGTTCGAAATAGCAAGTTTTTTGCCTAAGTTAACCAATTTTTTTAGAAGTATTCCTATTCCAAAAAATATTTTTCGTAGGGAATAACACTTTTTCTGTTCGAAATAACAAGTTTTCTGCCAAAGATACCAAATTTTTTCTTAGAAGTAACATTTCTTTGATTGTGATAACAACTTTTCTGTCAGTATTAGCAAGTCTTTAGTTAAAACTAACAGGTTGTTTCTTCGAATCATTAACTTTTCCTTAATACTAACGTAGTTTTACTTAAAATACCCAAATTTTTCTTAGAGATAATATTTTTTGTCAGTGATAATATCATTTCTGTTCGAACTAGCAAGTTTTCTGCCAAAGATACCAAATTTGTTCTTAGAAGTAACAATTTTTGAAGTAGCAAGTTTTGCTTAACACTAAAAAACCTTCTCATCAAAGTAACAACATTCTTCTTTAATACTACCAAACGTTTACTGAACACACAAAAATTTCTCTTAGAAATAATATTATTCGTCAGAGATAAACCGCTTTCTGTCAGAAGCAGCAAGTTTTCTACCAAAGATACCAAATTTTTTCGTAGAAGTGACAATTTTTGATTGGGATAATAACTTTTCTGTCAGAAGTAGCAAGTGTTGCTTAACACTAACAAACCTTCTCATCAAAGTATCAACATTCTTCTTTAATACTAACATACTTTCATTGAACACACATAAATTTCTCTTAGAAATAATATTTTTCATCAGTGATAACACGTTTTCTGTTCGAGCTAGTAAGTTTTCTACCAAAGATACCTAATTTGTTCTTAGAAGTAACAATTTTTGATTGTGATAACAACTTTTCTATCAGAAGTAGCAAGTTTTGATTAACACTAACAAACTTTCTCATCAAAGTAACAACATTCTTCATTAATACTAACATACTTTTACTGACCTCACATAAATTTCTCTTCGAAATATTATTTTTCATCAATGATAACACGTTTTCTATTCGAAGTAGCAAGTTTTCTACCAAAGATACCAAATTTTTTCTTAGAAGTAACAATTTTTGAAGTAGCAAGTTTTGCTTAACACTAAAAAAACCTTCTCATCAAAGTAACAACATTCTTCTTTAATACTACCAAACGTTTACTGAACACACAAAAATTTCTCTTAGAAATAATATTATTCGTCAGAGATAAACCGCTTTCTGTCAGAAGCAGCAAGTTTTCTACCAAAGATACCAAATTTGTTCGTAGAAGTAACAATTTTTGATTGTGATAACAACTTTTCGGTCAGAAGTAGCAAGTGTTGCTTAACACTAACAAACATTCTCATCAAAGTAACAATATTTTACCTTAGAACTAACATAGTTTTACTGAAAACACACATATTTCTCTTATAAATAATATTTTTCATCATTGATAACACTTTTTCTGTTCGAAATAGCAAGTTTTCTGCCAAAGATCCAAATTTTTTTCTTAGAAGTAACAATTTTTTGATTGTGATAACAACTTTTCTGTCAGAAGTAGCAAGTGTTGCTTAACACTAACAAATTTTCACATCAAAGTAACAACATTTTACCTTAAAACTAACATACTTTTACTGAACACACACAAATTTCTCTTAGAAATAATATTTTTCATCAGTGATAACACATTTTCTGTTCGAACTAGCAAGTTTTCTGCCTAAGATACCAAATTTTTTCTTAGAAGTATTTCTCTTCGAAAAAAATATTTTTCGTCAGCGATAACACTTTTTCTGTTCGAACTAACAAGTTTTCTGTCAAAGATACCAAATTTTTCTTAGAAGTAACTTTTCTTTGATTTTAATAACAAATTTTGTGTCAGAAGTAGCAAGTGTTTAGTTAAAACTAACAGATTTTTTCTTCGAATCATCAACTTTTCCTTAATACTAACGTACTCTTACTTATAATACACAAATTTTTCTTAGAAATAATATTTTTTGTCAGTGATAACACGTTTTCTGATCGAACTAGCAAGTTTTCTACCAAAGATACCAAATTTTTTCTTAGAAGTAACTTTTCTTTGATTATTGTAACATCTTTTCTGTCAGAAGTGGCAAGTTTTGATTAACACTAACAAACCTTCTCCTCAAAGTAACAACATTCTTCCTTAATACTAACATACTTTTACTGAACACACGCAAATTTCTCTGAGAAATAATATTTTTCGTCAGTGATAACACGTTTTCTGTTCGAACTAGCAAGTTTTCTGCCAAAGATACTAATTTTTTTTTAGAAGTAACAATTTTATATTGTGTTAACAACTTTTCTGTCAGAAGTAGCAAGTTTTGATTAACAATAACAAATTTTCACATCGAAGTAACAATATTTTACCTTAAAACTAACATACTCTTACTTAACACCCACAAATTTCTCTTCAAATTAATATTTTTCATCAGTGCTAGGACTTTTTCGGTTCGAACTAGTAAGTTTTCTACCAAAGATACCAAATGATTTCTTAGAAGTAACAATTTTTTGATTGTGATAACAACTTTTCTGTCAGAAGTAGCAAGTGTTGCTTAACACTAACAAACATTCTCATCAAAGTAACAACATTTTACCTTAAAACTAACATACTTTTACTGAACACACACAAATTTCTCTTATAAATAATATTTTTCATCAGTGATAACACGTTTTCTGTTCGAAGTAGCAAGTTTTCTA
The DNA here is from genome assembly GCF_049724085.1 of Artemia sp. Qi Xiang Cuo. NCBI lineage: Eukaryota > Metazoa > Arthropoda > Branchiopoda > Anostraca > Artemiidae > Artemia > Artemia sp. Qi Xiang Cuo. Next base: position 27,969,427 of record NC_142804.1, on the reverse strand, counting down.
CCAAAGATACAAAATTTTTTCTTAGAAGTAACAATTTTTTGATTGTGATAACAACTTTTTCTGTCACAAGTAGCAAGTGTTGCTTTACACTAACAAGTTTTCACATCAAATTAACAACATTTTACCTTAAAACTAACATACTTTTACTGAACACACACAAATTTATCTTCGAAATATTATTTTTCATCAATGATAACATGTTTTCTTTTCGAACTAACAAGTTTTCTGCCAAAGATACCAACTTTTTTCTTAGAAGTATCTCTCTTAGAAATAATATTTTTCGTCAGTGATAACAATTTTTCTGTTCGAACTAACAAGTTTTCTGTCAAAGATACCAAATTTTTCCTTAGAAGTAACTTTTCTTTGATTGTGATAACAACTTTTCTGTCAGTATTAGCAAGTCTTTAGTTAAAACTAACAGGTTGTTTCCTCGAATCATCAAATTTTCTTTAAAACTAACGTACTTTTACTTAAAATACCCAAATTTTTCTTAGAGATAATATTTTTTGTCAGTGATAATATCATTTGTGTTCGAACTAGCAAGTTTTCTGCCAAAGATACCTAATTTGTTCTTAGCAGTAACAATTTTTGAAGTAGCAAGTTTTGCTTAACACTAAAAAAACCTTCTCATCAAAGTAACAACATTCTTCTTTAATACTACCAAACGTTTACTGAACACACAAAAATTTCTCTTAGAAATAATATTATTCGTCAGAGATAAACCGCTTTCTGTAAGAAGCAGCAAGTTTTCTACCAAAGATACCAAATTTTTTCGTAGAAGTGACAATTTTTGATTGGGATAATAACTTTTCTGTCAGAAGTAACAAGTGTTGCTTAACACTAACAAACCTTCTCATCAAAGTATCAACATTCTTCTTTAATACTAACATACTTTTACTGAACACACACAAATTTCTCTTAGAAATAATATTTTTCATCAGTGATAACACGTTTTCTGTTCGAGCTAGTAAGTTTTCCACCAAAAATACCAAATTTGTTCTTAGAAGTAAAATCTTTTGAGTGTGATAACAACTTTTCCATCACAAGTAGCAAGTTTTGATTAACACTAGCAAACCTTCTCATCGAAGTAATAAAATTCTTCATTGATACTAACATATTCTTACTGACCCCACATAAATTTATCTTCGGAACATTATTTTTCATGAATGATAATCCGTTTTCTGTTCGAAGTAGCAAGTTTTCTACCAAAGATACCAAATTTTTTCTTAGAAGTAACAGTTTTTGAAGTAGCAAGTTTTGCTTAACACTAAAAAAACCTTCTCATCAAAGTAACAACATTCTTCTTTAATACTACCAAACGTTTACTGAACACACAAAAATTTCTCTTAGAAATAATATTATTCGTCAGAGATAAACCGCTTTCTGTCAGAAGCAGCAAGTTTTCTACCAAAGATACCAAATTTGTTCGTAGAAGTAACAATTTTTGATTGTGATAACAACTTTTCGGTCAGAAGTATTAAGTGCTGCTTAACACTAACAAACCTTCTCATCAAAGTATCAACATTTTTCTTTAATACTAACATACTTTCATTGAACACACATAAATTTCTCTTAGAAATAATATTTTTCATCAGTGATAACACGTTTTCTGTTCGAGCTAGTAAGTTTTCCACCAAAGATACCAAATTTTTTCTTAGAAGTGACAATTTTTTATTGTGATAACAACTTTTCTGTCAGAAGTAGCAAGTTTTGATTAACACTAACAAATCTTCTCATCAAAGTAACAATATTTTACCTTAAAACTAACATACTCTTACTTAACACACACAAATTCCTCTTAGAAATAATATTTTTCAACAGTGATAACACTTTTTCTGTTCGAACTAGCAAGTTTTCTACCAAAGATACCAAATTTTTTCTCAGAAGTAACTTTTTTTGTTTGTGATAACAACTTTTCTGTCGGAAGTAGCAAGTTTTGATTAACACTAACAAATCTTCTCTTCAAAGTAACAACATTCATCCTTAATACTACCAAACGTTTACTTAAGGCTATCAGATTTTAGCTTCAAATCATCAACTTTTCCTTAATACTAACATACTTTTACTGAACACATTCAAATTTCTCTTAGAAATAATATTTTTCATCAGTGATAACACTTTTTCTGTTCGAACTAGCAAGTTTTATGTCAAAGATTTTTTTTCTTAGAAGTAACAATTTTTTTATTGTGATAACAAGTTTTCTGTCAGAAGAAGCAAGTTTTCTGTCAAAGATACCCATTCTTTCTAAAAATTAACAATTTTTCGTCACTGATAACACAATTTCTGCTAGAACTACTAAGTTGTCCAGCAAAGATAACAAATTTTTCTTAGAAGTAACGAATTTCTTTAAAAGCACCAAGTTTACCGTCAAAGATAACAAATCTTCTCTTCGAAGTAACAACTTTTTCCTCAATACTAACCAACCTATACTTAATACACCCCAATTTCTTTTGGAAGTCACATTTTTTCATCCGTGATAACACGTTTTCTGCTTGAGCTTGCAAGTTTTCTCTCAAAGATATCAAATTTTTTTCTTAGAAGTAGCAATTTTATTATGATGACAAGTTATATGTTAGAAATAACAAGTTTTAAGTTAAACATACCAAATTTTTCTTGGATTTAACAATTTTTTCGTTGATGATAACAATTATTCTGTCAGAAGTGGCAAACTATCCATAACACTAACAAATCTTCGCATTGAAGTAACAACTTTTTCTTAATACTAATAAACTTTTACTTAACACTATCAAATTTCTTTAAGAAGTAACAGGTTTTTAACAAGTTTTCTTTCAAAGTTAGGTTTCTCTACGTTTAAGTTAGGTTCATCTAACCTCCAAAACCATAGGTTGGGTTAGGTTAGGTTAGGTTAAGTATAAATAAATATTAATAAATAAATAGAAACATTTCTCCATGTTTAAGTGGTTTCTCTACATTTAAGTTAGATTCATCTAACCTCCAAAACCATAGGTTAGGTATAAATTAATATTAATAAAATATTAATAAAATATTAATAAAAACATTTCTCCATGTTTAAGTTAGGTAAGGTTAGGTTAGCTTATCATGAGCGCTCATGATAAGCTAACCTAACCTAACCTAACTTAAACATGGAGAAATTTTTCTATTTATTTATTAATATTTATTTATACCTAACCTAATCTAACCTATGGTTTTGGAAGTTAGATGAACCTATGGTTTTGGAAGTTAGATGGAAGTTAGAGGACAACTTGCTAGTTATAGCAGAAATTGTGCTATCAGTGACGAAAAATTGTTACTTTTAAGAAAGAATTGGTATCTTTGACAGAAAACTTGCTACTTCTGACAGAAAACTTGTTATCACAATCAAAAAATTGTTACTTCTAAGAAAAAAGTATCTTTGACAGAAAACTTACTAGTTCGAACAGAAAAAGTGTTATCACTGATGAAAAATATTATTTCTAAGAGAAATTTGAGTGAATTCAGTAAAAGTATGTTAGTATTAAGGAAAAGTTGATGATTCGATGTGAAAATCTGATAATGTTAAGTAAACTTTTAGTAGTATTAAGGAAGAATGTTGTTACGTTGAAGAGAAGATTTGTTAGTGTTAATCAAAATTTTCTACTTCCGACAGAAAAGTTGTTATCACAAACAAAAAAAATGTTACTTCTGAGAAAAAATTTGGTATCTTTGGTAGAAAACTTGCTAGTTCGAACAGAAAAAGTGTTATCACTGTTGAAAAATATTATTTCTAAGAGGAATTTGTGTGTGTTAAGTAAGAGTATGTTAGTTTTAAGGTAAAATATTGTTACTTTGATGAGAAAATTTGTTAGTGTTAAGCAAACTTGCTACTTCTGACAGAAAAGTTGTTATCACAATCAAAAAATTGTTACTCCTAAGAAAAAATTTGGTATCTTTGGTAGAAAACTTGCTAGTTCAAACAGAAAATGTGTTATCACTGATGAAAAATATTATTTCTAAGAGAAATTTGTGTGTGTTCAGTAAAAGTATGTTAGTATTAAGGAAGAATGTTAATACTTTGATGAGGAGGTTTGTTAGTGTTAAGCAAAACTTGCTACTTCTGACAGAAAAGTTGTTATCACAATCAAAAAATTGTTACCTCTACGAAAAAACTTGGTATCTTTGGTAGAAAACTTGCTACTTCTGACAGAAAGCGTGTTATCACTGATGAATAATATTATTTCTAAGAGAAATTTGTGTGTTTCCAGTAAACGTTTGGTAGTATTAAAGAAGAATGTTGTTACTTTGACGAGAAGGTTTGTTAGTGTTAAGCAAAATTTGATACTTCTGACAGAAAAGTTGTTATCACAATCAAAAATTGTTACTTCTAAGAAGAAATTTGGTATCTTTGGTAGAAAACTTGCTAGTTCGAACTGAAAAAGTGTTATCATTGATGAAAAATATTATTTCGAAGAGAAATTTGTGTGTGTTCAGTAAACGTATGTTAGTATTAATGAAGAATGTTGTTACTTTGATGAGAAGGTTTGTTAGTGTTAATCAAAATTGCTACTTCTGACAGGAAGTTGTTATCACAATCAAAAATTGTTACTTCTAAGAAAAAATTTGGTATCTTCGACCGAAGACTTTCTAGTTCGAACAAAAAAGATATTATCACTGACGAAAAATGTTATCTCTAATACAAATTTGGGTTTTTTAAGTAAGACTACGTTAGTATTAAGGAAAATTTAATGATTCGAGGAGAAAACTTGTTAGTGTTAAGACTTGCTACTACTGACAGAACAGTTGTTATCACAGTCAAAGGAATTTTACTTGTAAGAAAAAATTTGGTATCTTCGGTGAAAAGCTTGTTAGTTCGAACAGAAAAAGTGTAATTACTGACAGAAAATATTATTTGTAATAGAAATATTTCTAAAAAAATTTGGTAACTTTGGCAAAAAACGTGTCAGTTTGAAATGAAAACGTGGAATCATTGACGAAAAATAATATTCCGAAGATTAATTTATGTGTATTCAGTACAAGTAGGTTAGTTTTAAGGTAAAATGTTGTTACTTTGATGTGAAAAATTGTTAGTGTTAAGCAACACTTGCTACTTCTGACAGAAAAATTTTTATCACAATAAAAAAATTTTAAATTCTAAGAAAAAATTTGGTATCTGTGGTAGAAAATTGGTACTTCGAACAGAAGACGTGTTCTCACTGATGAAAAATATTATTTCTAAGGTAAATGTGTGTGTTTTAAGTCAGAGTTTGTTAGTTTTAAGGTAAAATGTTGTTACTTTGATGAGAATGTTTGATAGTGTTAAGCAGCACTTGCTACTTCTGACAGTAAAGTACTTATCGAAATCAAAAAATTATTACTTCTAAGAAAAAATTTGGTATCTTTGGTAGAAAACTTGCTAGTTCGAACAGAAAAACAGCTATCACTGATGAAAAATATTATTTCGAAGCGAAATTTGTGTGTGTTAACTAAGAGTATGTTAGTTTTAAGGTAAAATGTTGTTACTTTGATGAAAATTTTTTTTAGTGTTAAGCAAAACTTGCTACTTCTGACAGAAAAGTTGTTAACACGATCAAAAAATTGTTACTTCTAAAAAAAATTTGGTATCTTTGGCAGAAAACTTGCTAGTTCGAACAGAAAACGTGTTATCACTGACGAAAAATATTATTTCTATGAGAAATTTTTGTGTGTTCAGTAAAAGTATGTTAGTATTAAAGAAGAATGTTGTTACTTTGATGAGAAGGTTTGTTAGTGTTAATCAAAACTTGCTACTCCTGACAGAAAAATTGTTATCACAATCAAAAAAAAGTTACTTCTAAGAAAAAATTTGGTGTCTTTGGCAGAAAACTTGCTAGTTCGAACAGAAAAAGTGTTATCACTGATGAAAAATATTATTCCTAAGATAAATTTGTGTTTGTTCAGTAAAAGTATGTTAGTTTTAAGGTAAAATGTTGTTACCTTGATGAGAAAATTTGTTAGTGATAAGCAACACTTGCTACTTCTGACAGAAAAAAATGATATTACAATCAAAAAATTGTTACTTCTAAGAAAAAATTTGGTATCTTTGGTAGAAAACTTGCTAGTTCGAACAGAAAAAGTGTTATCACTGACGAAAAATATTATTTCCAAGAGAAATTTGTCTCTATTCAGTAAAAGTATGCTAGTTTTAAGATAAAATGATGTTACTTTGATTTGAAAATTTGTTAGTGTTAAGCAAAACTTGCTACTTCTGACAGAAAAGTTGTTATCACAATCAAAAAATTGTTACTTCTATGAAAAAATTTGGTATCTTTGGTAGAAAACTTGCTAGTTTGAACACAAAAAGTGTTATCACTGATGAAAAATATTATTTCCAAGAGAAATTTGTGTGTGTTCAGTAAGAGTATGTTAGTTTTAAGGTAAAATTTTGTTACTTTGATGAGAATATTTGTTAGTGTTAAGCAGAACTTGCTACTTCTGACAGAAAAGTTGTTATCACAGACAAAAATTGTACCTTCTAAAAAAAATTTGTTATCTTTGGCAGAAATCTTGCTAGTTCGATCAGAAAACGTGTTATCACTGACGAAAAATATTATTTTTAAGAGAAATTTGTGTGTATTCAGTAAGAGTATGTTAGTATTAAGGTAAAATGTTGATACTTTGATGAGAAGGTTTCTTAGTGTTAAGCAAAGCTTGCTACTTCTGACAGAAAAGTTGTTATCAGAATCAAAAAATTGTTACTTCTAAGAAAAAAATTTGGATCTTTGGCAGAAAACTTGCTATTTCGAACAGAAAAAGTGTTATCAATGATGAAAAATATTATTTCTAAGAGAAATAAAAATGATAAACAAAACAAAAAGTGTTATCACTGATGAAAAATATTATTTCTAAGAGAAATAATGATATTACAATCAAAAAATTGTTACTTCTAAGAAAAAATTTGGTATCTTTGGTAGAAAACTTGCTAGTTCGAACAGAAAAAGTGTTATCACTGATGAAAAATATTATTTCTAAGAGAAATTTGTGTCTGTTCAGTAAAAGTATGTTAGTTTTAAGGTAAAATGTTGTTACTTTGATGAGAAAATTTGTTAGTGTTAAGCAAAACTTGCTACTTCTGAACGAAAAGTTGTTATCACAATCAAAAAATTGTTACTTCTATGAAAAAATTTAGTAACTTTGGTAGAAAAGTTGCTAGTTCGAACAGATAAAGTGTTATCACTGATGAAAAATATTATTTCTAAGAGAAATTTGTGTGTGTTCAGTAAGAGTATGTTAGTTTTAAGGTAAAATTTTGTTACTTTGATGAGAATATTTGTTAGTGTTAAGCAGAACTTGCTACTTCTGACAGAAAATTTGTCATCACAGACAAAAATTGTTACTTCAAAAAAAAAAATTGTTATCTTTGGCAGAAAGATAACAAAGAAAGATAGCATATTTGTTAGTGTTAAGCAAAACTTGCTACCTCTGACAGAAAAGTTGTTATCACAATCAAAAAATTGTTACTTCTATGAAAAAATTTGTTATTTTTGGTAGAAAACTTGCTAGTTCGAACAGAAAGCGTATTATCACTGATGAAAAATATTATTTCTAAGAGAAATATGTGTGTGTTCAGTAAGAGTATGTTAGTATTAAGGTAAAATGTTGATACTTTGATGAGAAGGTTTCTTAGTGTTAAGCAAAGCTTGCTACTTCTGACAGAAAAGTTGTTATCACAATCAAAAAATTGTTACTTCTAAGAAAAAATTGTGTATCTTTGGAAGAAAACTTGCTATTTCGAACAGAAAAAGTGTTATCACTGATGAAAAATATTATTTCTAAGAGAAATAAAAATGATAAACAAAACAAAAAGTGTTATCACTGATGAAAAATATTATTTCTAAGAGAAATAATGATATTACAATCAAAAAATTGTTACTTCTAAGAAAAAATTTGGTATCTTTGGTAGAAAACTTGCTAGTTCGAACAGAAAAAGTGTTATCACTGATGAAAAATATTATTTCTAAGAGAAATTTGTGTCTGTTCAGTAAAAGTATGTTAGTTTTAAGGTAAAATGTTGCTACTTTGATGAGAAAATTTGTTAGTGTTAAGCAAAACTTGCTACTTCTGAACGAAAAGTTGTTATCACAATCAAAAAATTGTTACTTCTATGAACAAATTTGGTATCTTTGGTAGAAAACTTGCTAGTTAGAACACAAAAAGTCTTATCACTGATGAAAAATATTATTTCCAAGAGAAATTTGTGTGTGTTCAGTAAGAGTATGTTAGTTTTAAGGTAAAATTTTGTTACTTTGATGAGAATATTTGTTAGTGTTAAGCAGAACTTGCTACTTCTGACAGAAAATTTGTCATCACAGACAAAAATTGTTACTTCTAAAAAAAATTGTTATCTTTGGCAGAAAGATAACAAAGAAAGATAGCATATTTGTTAGTGTTAAGCAAAACTTGCTACCTCTGACAGAAAAGTTGTTATCACAATCAAAAAATTGTTACTTCTATGAAAAAATTTGTTATTTTTGGTAGAAAACTTGCTAGTTCGAACAGAAAGCGTATTATCACTGATGAAAAATACTATTTCTAAGAGAAATATGTGTGTGTTCAGTAAGAGTATGTTATTTTTAAGATAAAATGTTGATGCTTTGATTAGAAGGTTTGTTAGTGTTAAGCAGAACTTGCTACTTCTGACAGAAAAGTTGTTATCACAGACAAAAATTATTACTTCTAAAAAAAAATTTGGTATCTTTGGCAGATAAATTGCTTGTTCGAACTGAAAACGTGTTATCACTGATGAAAAATATTATTTCTAAGAGAAAATTGTGTGTTCAGTAAACATTTGGTGGTATTAAAGAAGAATGTTGTTACTTTGATGCACACATTTAAAATACATGTGATTTTATTAATAATATTTGATTTTTGTTCAGAAAATATTATAGTTATAGTTGTGGGTGAAAAGGATGAGTACTTCAAGTTGTAAAATTGGTTTCGGAGGGACATTACGTAAAGAACTTGTTCTGAAAAGATATAAAAAAAAACCTTTGACAGTATTGTTTAGTGTTGGGGTATTCAAAAAGCCATAAAGTAAAGTTGTGTGTGAAAAGGATGAGTACTTCAAGTTGTAAAATTGGTTTAGGAGGGACATTAAGAAAAGAACTTGTTCTGAAAAGATACAAAAAAGCCTTTTGAAAGTATTGCTTGGTGTTGGGGTATTCAAAAAGCCATAAAGTAAAGTTGTGGGTGAAAAGGATGAGTATTTCAACTTGTAAAATGGGTTTAGGATGGACATTAAGAAATAAACTTGTTCTGAAAAGATATAACAAAGCCTATTGAAATGTGGGGGGCCCTTCTGTGTCTCAAGTGCACAAAAAAAAGTATTAAAATAATGGGGAGGGAGGGTTCTTTGGGGGCCCCGAGGGAGGGGGCCCAGTGGGCATTTGGGGGGCTCGGGGACCCTTTGGGGTCCCGGGGTGCATTTGGGGGCCCAGGGGGCCTTTGGGAGCCCTGGGGTATTTGGGGGCCCTTTGGGGGCCGGGGGATGGGGCCCTTTGGGGTTGGGGTAGGGGACCTTACAACACTGTTCAAATTGAACTTGTGTATTATAACGACCACAGAGTTTTACCCCAAATCATCTTATAAATCATCTTCTAAAATTTCTCAAACTGTTTCGCCCAAATCATCTTCTAAAATGTCTCAAACTGATTCGCCTAAATCATCTTCTAAAATGTCTCAAACGGTTTCGCCCAAATAATCCCTAAACGTAATTTATGCGTGTTCCAGTTATTTTGGCATCCCTGCGCTGTCACATTTGAAATTCCCATGAAAAAATTCCCGCGTTAATCTCTTCATCTCTAAGATGTTCTTTGTTACTCTATTAAGGCTTCGATAGAATATTAATTTATCGCTAAGCCTAAGACCTAAGGAGCCATATTTAAAAAATAAAATAATAATTTATATCTGTCACTAAAGACCATTTATCCCTCAGATCTAAAGACCAAAGAAGCCATATTGTTTCTTAATTCCCCTTTCGTTGATCAATAATTCCCCTTGATTATGCAAATCAATTTCTCAGAAATCTAGTTCCCCTAGGTTTCTTTGACCCGTTAGTGGATCAATAATCCTTGAATAGATTATAACCTGTCAGCGTTAGACTTAATTACAGATGGCAGCAGTGGTGTCGTACAGGAGTTGTTATTGCCTCCCTACTAATGGAGTTCTTTACTTTTCCTTGAAAAACTTATTTTGCGGAAAAACCTTTTTGGTTAATTGTGAGTAATAAACGGAAATATATTGGGAGAAACACATTTTCTTCGGATCTTTTTTTTTTATTAAAGAATTAATAAGACCGATGCTTATCAAAATTTGTGAAGGCCGGAACATTTTTTTTTTCATGAAAATATTACAAAGGTCATTTTCAAAATTGTCGCTGGTGTCCCAGTAATTACACTATACTTTAGGGTTATTTTTTTTACTTGTTTATGGAAACCTGGATAAATTTCACAAAAGTTTTTCTTCTATGAATCAGGGTGTCGGGGGTATGCATTTCCATGGGGGGAGGGGGTAGCCTACACTGAATGTCATTTTATGTTTTAAATACCTCTCACCAAGCGAAGTTTGGTCTCCTACTACTGCTTGTTAAAACTGATAACCATAGAAAAAGAGTATATGTTGATACTGCTTATATGTTGCGTATAGTTTCGGAACCTTTCAACTATGCTGTAGAAATGGATATCTCAAAATTTTGATTTCACGAATTTTTTAGAAAAAAGGGACGTATGAGGGGGGCATGAGTAGAATAGGTATAATGAATTTGCGGAGATATATAGCAATTTCCATGTTATTTGCGGAGACATATAGCAATTTCCATGTTATTTACGGAGACATATAGCAATTTCCATGCTATTCTGGGCCTTTACGTAGCGCCCCCGTACCAAACAGGTTTTTCTGGTAGAACCTTATACTTTGCGTACGCCCCCGTACCAAACAGGTTTTGCTGGTAGAACCTTATACTTTGCGTACGCCCCCATAACAAACAGGTTTTTCTGGTAGAACCTTATACTTTGCGTACGCCCCCGTACCAAACAGGTTTTTCTGGTAGAACCTCATACTTTGCGTACGCCCCCGTACCAAACAGGTTGGGTATAATCTGTTTTGGTTCAAGTTTTTCTGACACAATTAACTGAATTTCTATTGGTCATCCATCTGTAAGTTGATTAGTAGGTTTTTTTTTTTAAACTTGGCTAATAGGTTTTTAAACCTATTACTACGAACGCTACATGCATTCCATTTTTGGAACTAGGAGCGAGATTGTGTGATGCTATCAGACTGGTTTCGTTACATGGGTTCATTAATAGAAGGACTAATGTTTTTGAAAAGGGTAATTACTTCTTTAGTTTACGAGATTTGCGAATTTTTTGTGAAAAGGTATTTGCGTAAAGGTATTGCGATGGTTAAGAATGCCTCACGGGTAATTAAAGAATGGGATGCTTGCATCAACAATACAAAGAATATGCTCAGATACTTAATAGATTTGACGCCTACAAGAGACATTGGTAGAAGGTATTCAATAGCTTGATTGAAAAGTCACGATAGAATGACATTGTGACTTGACCTAGCTTTACCTCGCCGATGTGGTCTGTATAATACACAAGTGATGATTTGCACAGTGTTGTCAATTTTAAATAGTTTAGAAATAAAAAAAATTAACAAGAAATGGCTGAAAAGTGTTTTGAGGGAGTTGAGTTGCACGAGGGATTCAGTTACATGCGGATTCAATTACACAGGGATTAGTTAAATGGGGTCGAGTAGCGCGGAGGTTCAGTTGTACAGGGTTTCGGTTATACAGGGGTTCAGTGACATGGGGGGTTCAGTTGTACGGGGTTTCGGTTAGACAGGGGTTCAGTGACATGGGGGGTTCAGTTATTTTTTCTGATTTTGTGTGTTTTCGCAAGAAAATAACTGGTCTTTTAGCAAACTTAGCCATAGCTACCTGAAACTGCATAAATATCTTCATTTTTAATCTAATTGCATAGCTACTAAAGGAACATTGAACATTTTTTCTGATTTTGTGTGACCACCCGGCACCCCAAAGACTCCTGAGTCTCCAGTATAATACTTTTTAAGGCTTTATTATATCTTTTCAGAACAAATTATTATTTTAGGGAATTATTTCGGTGAAACAGTTAGAGACATTTGAACGGTGTTTTGAGGTCCCTTACCACAACCCCAAAGGGCTCCGATCCCCCCACCCCAACCCCGAAGGAAGCCCCCGGACAGCAAAGGTTCTCTGGACCCCCAAAGGACCCCCGGCGCCCCGATGCCTCCTGAGTCCCCCATTATAATACTTTTTAAGGCTTTATTATATCTTTTCAGAACAAATTATTATTTTAGGGAATTATTTCGGTGAAACAGTTAGAGACATTTTAAGAGATGATTTTTGAAAAGGACTTGAGGGTGAAACTCTGTGGTCGTTATAATACACAAGTTCCATTTGAACGGTGTTGTGAGGTCCCTTACCACAACCCCAAAGGGCTCCGATCCCCCCACCCCAACCCCGAAGGAAGCCCCCGGACAGCAAAGGTTCTCTGGACCCCCAAAGGACCCCCGGCACCCCCGATGCCTCCTGAGTCCCCCATTATAATACTTTTAAGGCTTTATTATATCTTTTCAGAACAAATTATTATTTTAGGGAATTATTTCGGTGAAACAGTTAGAGACATTTTAAGAGGGTTGTGAGGTCCCTTACCACAACCCCAAAGGGCTCCGATCCCCCCACCCCAACCCCAAAGGAAGCCCCCGGACAGCAAAGGTTCTCTGGACCCCCAAAGGACCCCCGGCGCCCCGATGCCTCCTGAGTCCCCCATTATAATACTTTTTAAGACTTTATTATATCTTTTCAGAACACATTATTATTTTAGGCAATTATTTCGATGAAACTGTTAGAGACATTTTAAGAGATGATTTTAGAAAAGGACTTGAGGGTGAAACTCTGTGGTCGTTATAATACACAAGTTCCATTTGAACGGTGTTGTGAGGTCCCTTACCACAACCCCAAAGGGCTCCCATCCCCCCCCCCCAACCTCGAAGGAAGCCCCCGGACAGCAAAGGTTCTGTGGACCCCCATAAAGTAATAATTTATTTTAGTAAATGAATAATTTATTTTAGTAAAGTAGTAATTTATTTTAGTAAAGTAATGTTTAATTTTAGTTCCCCCTGGAAACTGTGGGGGATTAGGTTATCCTCAATGACATAGTTATTAGATATGTTACCTATGCTGAACAAATGCCTTTCTAAAAATTTGGATCGCTTAACTTTAGGGAAATTGAACACTGAATGGAGCACAATTGCCCCTTCAGTTTTTTTGGTCACTTAGAAGGCCACTAGAACTTTTAATTGCCATCCAAATGAGCCCTACAGTAGGATATCCGATATCATCCTAAGCTTAAGCTGAAGCTAGCTTCAAACATTGAATCTAAAAGATTCATATCACCATAATTACGAAGTGCTTATAGAAGTGGTGGTCTTTAAAAAGACCGTTGGGTAGTCATGAGCGTGATGACTCTTGTAAAAATTAATCATTGTTTGTCATCCACTCAGTATGATTCCAATCTATATTAGGGATTTGTTTGTTCTTCTTCTTCTTCTTAGGATATCTCACACACATATTCCGAGAAGGAATATCTATTGGTACCCATTTACTAAAAAATCGAACTTCGTCCTCTGGGTTGTGTATCATACTCGGAAATATCTCACAACCAAAATCTTCTAAGTTGAATAAGGGTATATCTGATTTGCATTTCTCGATCAAAAGTTAGTCCGAGGGTACATTCCCTTTTGTGTATAGTGCTGTTACGCCAAAAAAACACCATATCTCTCTAACTTCATCCTGTACGTAGGATAATTTCTTCCCTTTGTTATAAGATGGAAGAATCATTCTATTATATGAACCCATTTTGTTTATAGAGTATAGTGTATTGCGCCATCTGTCTTCATTGTACTCATACATATTATAGTTTATATACCAGTGATAACAAGAGACCTCTTGAAGATCCACAGTCAAAAGTAGAAATGCGCGTTCAAAAATCACACCACACATCGATTTCGCCACGCAAATGTATTCACAGTCAAAAACGCCATACATCTTTGAAGTTATATTGATAGAATGGAATATTCAAACTGTTCAAAGTTCCAAATTGAAACTACATTATATACTAAAGAAACTGAATATATTAACATCTAAAACAAGAATTTTTATGTAATGAGTTCTTCAAATAATATCATGAGAATTTGTTTTTACACTGGTCACAGTGTGCTACATCTTGGGGATTAAAAGAGTCAAATTTCACCTTAGAACGCTAACATATCTGGTCAAGTAATTTAAGTCTTAGGATCAATTTCGTAGGAAACTTTCGTGTTTTTTGCAAGCCATTCACAACTTTATTTTTTAAAACAATAATTTTTATGGAAATTCTTGATTATGTAATTCAGTCACTTTTACTCGCATATTCTTGAGATATTAAGCGTTTGAATCTGATAAGAAGAGCGAGACTTATAGGTATAGTATGAAATACCTTCAAAATGGGATGATATACATTCAGTTCCTTCTTACAATTTGGAAGATGAATGGGGAATGCTGCAAATAGACGATTTTATTTCGCTAAACTTGGTGAGCAGTTTTTTAACTTAACTTTATAGAAACTTCAATAGTTTAAACGAGATAATTTCAAATTTTTTATAGAAACTGCATTAGTTTAAACGAAAAGTAGTAAATGCAATTTAATGTTGATTTTTTTTTCCACAACCCACAAGAGGATATTTTTCAACTAAAAGTAAAGAGCTACTAGACTAAATCAAACATGAGGTGAAATAATAACGAATAATTGTTCAAACTTAAATTTTCTGTAAATCTATGTCTAGCGATAAACTTATTAGAGTGACAAAAACTTTTTTTTTACAGTTTCGGTTACTATTGAGTCGTGTCGCTCCTTACTTACAGTTCGTTAGCACAAACGCAAAAATGTTATCACTCTTAACATTTAAATCTTGGCAAATCCAAAACACCAGTGCAGTGATTTTTGCAAGTGCGTTTAGGTGTTAAATTCCAATTAATAGGCACGTACTTTACGTGTACGTAAAGGACTGAAATACCCTTACAGGCGTCTTCTTTTCCTCGATATATTTGCTTATTAGGCTATTCAGCGTAAGCAGCGAATTTATGGCAAATCCAGGGAAGAATTTGTTTTTGAAACGCTTTCTGGGTTTCATTACAAAAGTGACGTTCCTCGCAAAAACATAAGTTGTTCCCACAAAAGGATTTTCTTTCTTAATTAGAAAAAAAAACACTTTTTCCACAAAATAAGTTTTTCAAAGAAAAGTAAAGAACTCCATTAAACAAAAAATAAGCAAAAATAACATCAAATAATCTACCAATCGTGAAACTGTCACAAATCAGCATCGATATAGTATAAATTTTCATTTATTATTACAGCTTCCCTAATCAAAGGTAAATCTAGACCAGAATTTGGTAAGAAAAATGTACAGTTTCTGTAAAAATGAAATCTAGACCAGAATTTTGTAACAAAAATGTACAGTTTCTGTAAAAGTGACTGAATTATCTGATCAAGTAATTTAAGTCTTAGGATCAATTTCGTAGGAAACTTTCGTGTTTTTTGCAAGCCATTCACAACTTTATTTTTTAAAACAATAATTTCTATGGAAATTCTTGATTATGTAATTCAGTCACTTTTACTCGCATATTCTTGAGATATTAAGCGTTTGAATCTGATAAGAAGAGCGAGACTTATAGGTATAGTATGAAATACCTTCAAAATGGGATGATATACATTCAGTTCCTTCTTACAATTTGGAAGATGAATGGGGAATGCTGCAAATAGACGCTTTTATTTCGCTAAACTTGGTGAGCAGTTTTTTAACTTAACTTTATAGAAACTTCAATAGTTTAAACGAGATAATTTCAAATTTCTTATAGAAACTGCATTAGTTTAAACGAAAAGTAGTAAATTCAATTTAATTTTGATTTTTTTTTTTCCACAACCCACAAGAGGACATTTTTCAACTAAAAGTAAAGAGCTACTAGACTAAATCAAACATGAGGTGAAATAATAACTAATAATTGTTCAAACTTAAATTTTCTGTAAATCTATGTCTAGCGATAAACTTATTAGAGTGAAAAAAACTTTTTTTTTAGAGTTTCGGTTAATATTGAGTCGTGACGCTCCTTAATTACAGTTTTTTAGCACAAACGCAAAAACGTTATATCTATTAAAATTTTAATATTGGCAAATCCAAAACACCAGTGCAGTGATTTTTGCAAGTGCGTTTAGGTGTTAAATTCCAATTAATAGGCACGTACTTTACGTGTACGTAAAGGACTGAAATCCCCGTACAGGTGTCTTCTTTTCTTCGATATATTTGCTTACTTGGTTATTCAGCGTAAGCAGCGAAATTATGGCAAATTCAAGGAAGAATTTTTTTTTGTAGCGCTTTCTGGTTTTCATTACAAATGTGACGATCCTCGCAAAAACACAAGTTGTTCCCACAAAAGTATTTTCGTTCTTAAATATAAAAAAAAAAAAAATTTTTCCTCAAAATATGTTTTTCAAAGAAAAGTAAAGAACTCCATTAAACAAAAAATTAGCAAAAATAACATCAAATAATCTACCAATCGTGAAACTGCCACAAATCAGCATCGATAAATAAATGAAACCCAAAATGAACAGAAATTACAATAATTAACTGAGTCAAACTCAAAACGAGTAGAAATGATTTTAATAGTATAACTTTTCATTTATTATTACAGCTTCCCTAATCAAAGGTAAATCTAGACCAGAATTTGGTAAGAAAAATGTACAGTTTCTGTAAAAATGAAATCTAGACCAGAATTTTGTAACAAAAATGTACAGTTTCTGTAAACGTGACTGAATTACATAATAAAGAATTTCCATAGGTTTAATAATTTGAATCAGACATTTTAAGGGTATCGAGTGTTCCTATCAAATTGATCCTAAGACTTAAATTACTTCATCAGATACGTTTGGGCTTTAAGGTGAAATTTGACTCGCATATTCTTGAGAAATTAAGCGTTTGAATCTGATAAGAAGAGCGAGACTTATACGTATAGTATGAAATACCTGCACAATGGGATGATATACATTCAGTTCCTTCTTACAATTTGGAAGATGAATGGGGAATGCTGCAAATAGACGCTTTTATTTCGCTAAACTTGGTGAGCAGTTTTTTAACTTAACTTTATAGAAACTTCAATAGTTTAAACTAGATAATTTCAAATTTTTTATAGAAACTGCATTAGTTTAAACGAAAAGTAGTAAATGCAATTTAAGTTAGGTTAGGCTAGGTTAGCCTACGTACGCGCGCTTACTTAGGCTAACCTAGCCTAACCTAACTTAACCTAACCTAACTTAATCTAACCTAACCTAACCTAATCATACACCTAAACTTCCGACGTAGGGATATTGGTTTTTAGAGTTTCGGTTACTATTGAGTCGTGTCACTCTTTACTTACAGTTCGTTAGCACAAACACAAAAATGTAGACCAAAAATATTTTGAATACACACACGCAAAAACTCACACATACACACACACAGAAACTTACACACACACATAAGAACTTACACACACACACACACACACAAAAACTTACACACACACACAAAAACTTACACAAACACAAAAACATCTTTGCTAGAAAACTACTCTACGTGAACCTAGATCAATCCCAAGAAAAAAGTTTTTGTCACTCTAATAAGTTTATCGCTAGACATAGCTTTACAGAAAATTTAAGTTTGAACAATTATTCGTTATTATTTCACCTCATGTTTGATTTAGTCTAGTAGCTCTTTACTTTTAGTTGAAAAATGTCCTCTTGTGGGTTGTGGAAAAAAAAACCAAATTTAAATTGCATTTACTACTTTTCGTTTAAACTAATGCAGTTTCTATAAAAATTTTGAAATTATCTTGTTTAAACTATTGAAGTTTCTATAAAGTTAAGTTAAAAAACTGCTCACCAAGTTTAGCGAAATAAAAGCGTCTATTTGCAGCATTCCCCATTCATCTTCCAAATTGTAAGAAGGAACTGAATGTATATCATCCCATTTTGAAGGTATTTCATACTATACCTATAAGTCTCGCTCTTCTTATCAGATTCAAACGCTTAATTTCTCAAGAATATGCGAGTCAAATTTCACCTTAAAGCCCCAACGTATCTGATGAAGTAATTTAAGTCTTAGGATCAATTTCATAGGAACACTCGATACCCTTAAAATGTCTGATTCAAATTATTAAACCTATGGAAATTCTTGATTATGTAATTCAGTCACTTTTACAGAAACTGTACATTTTTGTTACAAAATTCTGGTCTAGATTTCATTTTTACAGAAACTGTACATTTTTCTTACCAAATTCTGGTCTAGATTTACCTTTGATTAGGGAAGTTGTAATAATAAATGAAAAGTTATACTATTAAAATCATTTCTGCTCGTTTTGAGTTTGACTCAGTTAATTATTGTAATTTCTGTTCATTTTTGGTTTCTTTTATACATCGATGCTGATTTGTGGCAGTTTCACGATTGGTAGATTATTTGATGTTATTTTTGCTAATTTTTTGTTTAATGGAGTTCTTTACTTTTCTTTGAAAAACTTAATTTGTGGAAAAAGTGTTTTTTTCTAATTAAGAACGAAAATCCTTTTGTGGGAACAACTTATGTTTTTGCGAGGAACGTCACTTTTGTAATGAAACCCAGAAAGCGTTTCAAAAAAAATTCTTCCCTGGATTTGCCATAAATTCGCTGCTTACGCTGAATAACCAAGTAAGCAAATATATCGAAGAAAAGAAGACGCCTGTAAGGGTATTTAAGTCCTTTACGTACACGTAAAGTACGTGCCTATTAATTTGAATTTAACACCTAAACGCACTTGCAAAAATCACTGCACTGGTGTTTTGGATTTGCCAAGATTTAAATGTTATGAGTGATAACATTTTTGCGTTTGTGCTAAAAAACTGTAAGTAAGGAGCGTCACGACTCAATAGTAACCAAAACTCTAAAAAAAAAGTTTTTGTCACTCTAATAAGTTTATCGCTAGACATAGCTTTACAGAAAATTTAAGTTTGAACAATTATTCGTTATTATTTCACCTCATGTTTGATTTAGTCTAATAGCTCTTAACTTTTAGTTGAAAAATGTCCTCTTGTGGGTTGTGGAAAAAAAAAAATCAAAATTAAATTGGATTTACTACTTTTCGTTTAAACTAATGCAGTTTCTATAACAAATTTGAAATTATCTAGTTTAAACTATTGAAGTTTATATAAATTTAAGTTAAAAAACTGCTCACCAAGTTTAGCGAAATAAAAGTGTCTATTTGCAGCATTCCCCATTCATCTTCCAAATTTTAAGAAGGAACTGAATGTATATCATCCCATTTTGCAGGTATTTCATACTATACCTATAAGTCTCGCTCTTCTTATCAGATTCAAACGCTTAATATCTCAAGAATATGCGAGTAAAACTGACTGAATTACATAATCAAGAATTTCCATAGAAATTATTGTTTTAAAAAATAAAGTTGTGAATGGCTTGCAAAAAACACGAAAGTTTCCTACGAAATTGATCCTAAGACTTAAATTACTTGATCAGATAATTCAGTCACTTTTACAGAAACTGTACATTTTTGTTACAAAATTCTGGTCTAGATTTCATTTTTACAGAAACTGTACATTTTTCTTACCAAATTCTGGTCTAGATTTACCTTTGATTAGGGAAGCTGTAATAATAAATGAAAAGTTATACTATTAAAATCATTTCTGCTCGTTTTGAGTTTGAATCGGTTAATTATTGTAATTTCTGTTCATTTTTGGTTTCTTTTATTTATCGATGCTGATTTGTGACAGTTTCACGATTGGTAGATTATTTGATGTTATTTTTGCTAATTTTTTATTTAATGGAGTTCTTTACTTTTCTTTGAAAAACTTATTTTGTGGTAAAAGTTTTTTTTTTTATAATTAAGAAAGAAAATCCTTTTGTGGGAACAACTTATGTTTTTGCGAGGAACGTCACTTTTGTAATGAAACCCAGAAAGCGTTTCAAAAAAAATTCTTCCCTGGATTTGCCATAAATTCGCTGCTTACGCTGAATAACCAAATAAGCAAATATATCGAGGAAAAGAAGACGCCTGTAAGGGTATTTCAGTCCTTTACGTACACGTAAAGTACGTGCCTATTAATTGGAATTTAACACCTAAACGCACTTGCAAAAATCACTGCACTGGTGTTTTGGATTTGCCAAAATTTAAATGTTAAGAGGGATAACATTTTTGCGTTTGTGCTAACGAACTGTAAGTAAGGAGCGACACGACTCAATAGTAACCGAAACTGTAAAAAAAAAAGTTTTTGTCACTCTAATAAGTTTATCGCTAGACATAGCTTTACAGAAAATTTAAGTTTGAACAATTATTCGTTATTATTTCACCTCATGTTTGATTTAGTCTAGTAGCTCTTTACTTTTAGTTGAAAAATGTCCTCTTGTGGGTTGTGGAAAAAAAAATCAAAATTAAATTGCATTTACTACTTTTTGTTTAAACTAATGCAGTTTCTATAAAAAATTTGAAACTATCTCGTTTAAACTATTGAAGTTTCTATAAATTTAAGTTAAAAAACTGCTCACCAAGTTTAGCGAAATAAAAGCGTCTATTTGCAGCATTCCCCATTCATCTTTCAAATTGTAAGAAGGAACTGAATGTATATCACCCCATTTTGAAGGTATTTCATACTATACCTATAAGTCTCGCTCTTCTTATCAGATTCAAACGCTTAATATCTCAAGAATATGCGAGTAAAAGTGACTGAATTACATAATCAAGAATTTCCATAGAAATTATTGTTTTAAAAAATAAAGTTGTGAATGGCTTGCAAAAAACACGAAAGTTTCCTACGAAATTGATCCTAAGACTTAAATTACTTGACCAGATATATTAGCGTTTTAAGGTGAAATTTGACTCTTTTAATACCCAAGATGTTGCACACTGTGACCAGTGTAAAAACAAATCCTCTTGATATTATTTGACGAAATCATTACATAAAAATTCTTATTTTAGATGTTAATATGTTCAGTTTCTGTAGTATATAATTTAGTTTCAATTTGGAACTTTGAACAGTTTGAATATTCCATTCTATCAATATAACTTCAAAGATGTATGGCGTTTTTGACTGTGAATACATTGGCGTGAAGAAATCGATGTGTGGTGTGATTTTTGAATGCGCATTTCTACTGTTGACTACTGATCTTCAAGAGGTCTCTTGTTATCACTGTTATATAAACTATAATATGTATGAGTACAATGAAGACAGATGGCGCAATACACTATACTTTATAAACAAAATGGGTTCATATAATAGAATGATTCTTCCATCTTATAACAAAGGGAAGAAATTATCCTACGTACAGGATGAAGTTAGAGAGATATGCTGTTTTTTTGGCGTAACAGCACTGTACACAAAAGGGAATGTACCCTCGGACTAACTTTTGATTGAGAAATACAAATCAGATAGACTATTATTCAACTTAGAAGATTTTGGTTGTGAGATATTTCCGAGTATGATACACAACCCAGAGGACGAAGTTCGATTTCTTAGTAAATGGGTACCAATAGATATTCCTTCTCTGACTATGTATGTGAGGTATCCTAAGACTAAGAAGAAGAACAAACAAATCCCTAATCTAGATTGGAATCATACTGAGTCGATGACAAACAATGATTAATTTTTACAATAGTCATCACGCTCATGACCACCCAACGGTTTTTTTAAAGACCACCAATTCTATAAACACTTCGTAATTATGGTAATATGAATCTTTTAGGTTCAATGTTTGAAGCTAGCTTCAGCTTAAGCTTAGGATAGTATCGGACATCCTACTGTAGGGCTCATTTGAATGACAATTAAAAGTTCTAGTGCCCTGTTTAAGCGACCAAAAAACTGAAGGGGCAACTATGCTCCATTCAATGTTCAATTTCCCCAAAGTTAAGCAATCCAAATTTTTAGAAAGCCATTTTGTTCAGCATAGTCGAAATATCTAATAACTATGTCATTGAGGATTACTTAATCCCTCACAGTCTCCAGGGGGAACTAAAATAAATTATTACTTTACTAAAATAAATTATTACTTTACTAAAATAAATTATTACTTTATGGGGGTCCAGAGAACCTTTGCTGTCGGGGGGCTTCCTTCGGGGTGGGGGTGGGGGGATCGGAGCCCTTTGGGGTTGTGGTAAGGGACCTCACAACACCGTTCAAATGGAACTTGTGTATTATAACGACCACAGAGTTTCACCCTCAAGTCCTTTTCTAAAATCATCTCTTAAAATGTCTCTAACTGTTTCATCGAAATAATTGCCTAAAATAATAATTTGTTCTGAAAAGATATAATAAAGCCTTAAAAAGTATTATAATGTGGGACTCAGGAGGCATCGGGGCGCCAGGGGTCCTTTGGGGGTCCAGAGAACCTTTGCTGTCCGGGGGCTTCCTTCGGGGTTGGGGTGGGGGGATCGGAGCCCTTTGGGGTTGTGGTAAGGGACCTCACAACCCTCTTAAAATGTCTTTAACTGTTTCACCGAAATAATTCCCTAAAATAATAATTTGTTCTGAAAAGATATAATAAAGCCTTAAAAAGTATTAGAATGGGGGACTCAGGAGGCATCGGGGGCGCCGGGGGTCCTTTGGGGGTCCAGAGAACCTTTGCTGTCCGGGGGCTTCCTTCGGGGTTGGGGGGGGGGCGCGCGGAGCCCTTTGGGGTTGTGGTAAGGGACCTCACAACACCGTTCAAATGGAACTTGTGTATTATAACGACCACAGAGTTTCACCCTCAAGTCCTTTTCTAAAATCATCTCTTAAAATGTCTCTAACTGTTTCACCGAAATAATTCTCTAAAATAATAATTTGTTCTGAAAAGATATAATAAAGCCTTAAAAAGTATTATAATGGGGGACTCAGGAGGCATCGGGGCGCCGGGGGTCCTTTGGGGGTCCAGAGAACCTTTGCTGTCCGGGGGCTTCCTTCGGGGTGGGGGGGGGGGCATTGGAGCCCTTTGGGGTTGTAGTAAGGGTCCTCACAACACCGTTCAAATGTCTCTAACTGTTTCACCGAAATAATTCCCTAAAATAATAATTTGTTCTGAAAAGATATAATAAAGCCTTAAAAAGTATTATAATGGAGACTCAGGAGTCTTTGGGGTACCGGGTGGTCACACAAAATCAGAAAAAATGTTCAATGTTCCTTTAGTAGCTATGCAATTAGATTAAAAATGAAGATATTTATGCAGAGTTTCAGGTAGCTATGGTTAAGTTTGCTAAAAGAACAGTTATTTTCCTGCGAAAACACGTAAAATCGGAAAAAATAACTGAACCCCTATATCACCGAAACCCTTTAAAACTGAACCCTCCTTGGCACTGAACCCCTGGATAACAGACCTCCGGTACAACAGACCCGCCGCGCTACACGACCTCCTTTAACTCATCCCCGAGTAATTGAATCCGCATGTAACTGAATCCCTCGTGCAACTCAACTCCCTCAAAACACTTTTCAGCCATTTCTTGTTAATTTTTTTTATTTCTAAACTATTTAAAATTGACAACACTGTGCAAATCATCACTTGTGTATTATACAGACCACATCGGCGAGGTAAAGCTAGGTCAAGTCACAATGTCATTCTATCGTTACTTTTAAATTAAGCTATTGAATACCTTCTACCAATGTCTCTTGTAGGCGTCAAATCTATTAAGTATCTGAGCATATTCTTTGTATTGTTTATGCAAGCATCCCATTCTTTAATTAACCGTGAGGCATTCTTAACCATCGCAATACCTTTACGCAAATATCTTTTCACAAAAAATTCGCAAATCTCGTAAACTAAAGAACTAATTACCCTTTTCAAAAACATTAGTCCTTCTATTAATGAACCCATGAAACGAAACCAGTCTTATAGCATCACACAATCTCGCTCCTAGTTCCAAAAATGGAAT
This sequence comes from Artemia sp. Qi Xiang Cuo, assembly GCF_049724085.1. Lineage (NCBI taxonomy): Eukaryota > Metazoa > Arthropoda > Branchiopoda > Anostraca > Artemiidae > Artemia > Artemia sp. Qi Xiang Cuo. Next base: position 27,945,456 of record NC_142804.1, on the reverse strand, counting down.
GCATGTGACGTTCGTAGTAATAGGTTTAAAAACTTATTAGCTAAGTTTAAAAAAAAAAACCTACTAATCAACTTACAGATGAATGACCAATAGAAATTCAGTTAATTGTGTCAGAAAAACTTGAACCAAAACAGATTATACCCAACCTGTTTAGTACGGGGTCGTACTTAAAGTATGAGGTTCTACCAGAAAAACCTGTTTGGTACGGGGGCGTACGCAAAGTATAAGGTTATACCAGAAAAACCTGTTTGGTACGGGGGCGTACGCAAAGTATAAGGTTCTACCAGAAAAACCTGTTTGGTACGGGGGCGCCACGTAAAGGCCCAGAATAGCATGGAAATTGCTATATGTCTCCGTAAATAACATGGAAATTGCTATATGTCTCCGCAAATAACATGGAAATTGCTACATGTCTCTGCAAATTCATTATACCTATTCTACTGGCATGATGCCCTTCAATTGTAATGGTCGCATAAAAAGAGCACTAGAAATTTTGATTTCAGTTCAAATGGGCCTCTCAACGTTTTAGGACTATTGGCTCGATACGATCATCCGTGGGGAAAAAAGACACATCACTGCACCAAAAAACCCTTTAATAGGCAATCTAAAATTGGCAATTATATTTGTGCTTACTCTTCCTTTCTGCAACGCTGTCGTTGAAAGGTTTTTTGGTGCAGTATATTTTATAGTGACTGAAAAGATTGAAGGGCAATTGGATTCCCTCCCACGCCCATTTTTCCCAAAGTTATCTGATTACAATTTTTAGTATATTTTTAGTTTAGTATAGTAAAATTTTGTTTAGTATAGTTGAAAGATCTAATAATAAAGTCCTTTGGTTTAAAATGACCCCCCCCCCAGTCCGTGGGGAGAGGCCTGTAAGTTATGAAATTCGCCCATTGTTTACGTATAGTATTTAATATTGGGAAGTATACAGACATTTCTTTTCGGGGGGGGGGTGGTATCTTGTTTGGTAAGGAAAATTTATGGGGGTTGATTATTTCAGGGAAAATGTTACACTAGGGAGTTAGACAGGATTACAATACGAAATTCTTTTTAATTGTCTGACATTCTCTTTGCCAAATTTTTCATGTGGAGATATTCCGGGGAAATCTTCCAGAGTTTTTTTTTCACGTGTTTTGATTTCCGGGAAAGAATTTTCACGGAGGGGGGGGGGCATTTCTAGAGTGATCAAGAAACCGATTAGAGATTAAAGTCTAATTTAAATTAAAGAATGCTAAGGAGAATTTTGAAGGCTGAATCGTCCGCAAGCAATTTCACAAGGAGGGGGGATTCTCAGCGAGGATGAAACTGTCTGGAGAAAATTTGACGAGGGGGGGGGTCACTTTATGATGGATGACATTTCCAAGGAGCATTTTTCCGTGAGAGGGAGGGGCATATTTCACAGAGGGTGAGCAATATTTACCAGCATTATTTGAAAAACGAACAGAAATTATTCCATACACGAAGGGTTGGCCCCTCCTCAATACATTGCTCTTTAAGCTAAAGTTTGACTGTTTGTCCCAATTTTTAAAAGCGTCTACTGAAACATGGGGCCGTTCAATTAGAATAGGAAGCTTTTTGTTAAAAGTGCTAACAGTTTTAGCGTGAAAAGCAGATTATTGAGGAGGGGGCAACCCTTCATATACAGGATATATCTTTCAGAATTTATATATTATTTTTTTTTTTATGATTTTCATGTACGGTGAGCCAAATTCGAACCTGTATTAGTTGAAAAAAGTTCAGAAATTGAATAAAAAAATATTTGTTTTTAACTGAAAGTAAGGAGCGACATTAAAAATTAAAACGAATAGAAATTATTGTTTAAATTGCTTTAAAAAGTAAAACTGTGACAAAGAGTCAAACTTTAGAGTAAAGAGTGAGGGATTGAGGAGGGAACAGCCCCTTTCAGATACGGAATAATTTTTGTTCGTTTTCAGTTTTAATGTTCCTCGTTACTTTCAGTTAAAAACAACTCGTTGTTTTAATTAATTGCAGCTAATAGGAAGTTATTCGCGTTCATTAGGCATTTCAGTTACAAACAAGAGAATTTGGAGAATCATTGGAGTATCAGTTAGATATTAGAAGTAAAAACTAAAACCATTAAACAATCCCCAGAGGAGATACCCCACCTCCTTCAGGGGAGTAGCTCCAGTATTTTTATTGGGGGCAAGAGGATTCCATATCAAGATAGTCAAGGGGCATGTGCTATATAATAGTTATTTTCTCCAAATTATTGGGGGGGGGGGGGTGGCAGCGGCCCCCTCCAATACGACGCCCCTGCCCCCTTACTCCCTACTGACTTCAATCATCAAACTATAATTGATTTAACCTATCTAGTTATTTTACAAATCTTATTATGAAAAGCACAAAGTCCTATTTTTTTTTTAAATAATTTTTTTTCTTTTAGAAAATTATATTTAATGCATACCTACCTTTTTTTCCAGTATCTCCAATGAAGTCTCGTTTAGAATTGACAGATGATAGAGAGTAAAAAACATCAAGTATAGAGAAGAAAACTGACCGAAGAAAATGATAGGAAATAGGAAGCATATTTGCAGTTTTGCGAGTTCGTAGATTAGCCAGTGATTTTGATAATAACACTCTGGGGTCTTTCTATATTTGAGAGGGTGCGAAATCGGAAGTTTCAAAGGTGGTGTATTTGCATAAATGCTAATTTGGCACATATTGGGAGGTTTAATGGACCACTATTTTCCTTTTTTTATTATTTTTTATTTTTTTTATTTTCCTCTATGATTTATTTGATTGAATAATGAATCTATGCGTTATATCGTGAAAAATCACTAAATTTAGGAAAACACCGTAGAGATTCCTTAAAAAAAATCCAGAACATTTGTGAAAAGCCCCAAATCCCTATATGAAAAAGTTTGCCCCTAACAGACCTCAAAAAACCCCATTATAGGGGGGAAATCCCTAGAATAGAAACACTGCTTGCAACCCCCCTTTTGCACATCCTTCTTCGAGGGGTCGCAACCTTCGGGGTTAATGCAGCCACAAAATTGACCGAATAATATGCATGCACCTATGTGCCACAATTAGCTGTCAGTACTGAGTAGTCTGAACTGTAGGATTTAGCATAAAAATAAATAGGCATTGTTTGAAAATTATGCTACCATGTAAATTTGTATGGAAACCTGTTGACCGGATGTCCTTAAACTTGAGATAAGGTGCGTATATGACAATTACGTTTTTTTTAGCAAATAAAGGATTTAAAGTAATAGAAACTGTAATAACTAAAAAATTATTTGTGAAATATACAAAATCCCCATTTTTATTTTCTAGATACAAAAAATTATATTTAAACAAAATCTACTCATTTTGTGGACCTAGATTAGTCACATAAAACTTCGACAAGCTTATCTGAAATAATCAAGAACTTGCATACGTACGTTTCATTTTAGATGACTGACCTAACCTAACGGCATATAAGAAAGAAATATTGCGGAATCCAGATGAGCAACTAATCATTACTATGAATTTCTATTCCCAGGAGTAATGTTCTACCGTGACTTGCATTATTTGTGCCGTTACTATAGTCTAAATAGATTTTAAGCTATAAATCTTTACAAGACTTGCCAACAATTTAATATTGATGGAAACAGCTGAAAATGCGAAAAAAAATAAAGAAATCCGTAATCAGAATTTCTTAGGGAAGAGAGTAGCATTTAACAAGCAGTGGTGGAATAGCTGAAAAAGTATACGAGCTCGAAATTATGCAGGAAAGAGGTGAGGGAAAAACTTCCGGGACGTCAGTGTGACCAGCCACTCCGGCCTGTCCTGTTAAACGTACATAAAGGTTCATTTCTGGGAGAGGGAAGGGTATCACTAGAATTTATAAAAGAAGAAAAGGTTGCAAGATTTCGTTTTTGATATGAGAGCAACTAGCGGCAAATCGAAATCAGTGAGCTCTTATTAAGCTCTGTCGCACATCTCTATAAATATCATTAGTGACTAGGGTTGCGCAAGCCATGTTAGAAGCAATGTTTTGACATTTTGGGTGCTACATAATTATACCAATTTTACGTCAAACATCACTATGTTCACACAAAAAGGAAATACCAAAAACGTATACTATAAAAAAAGACTACATATTTCAAATCTTTCTATACATATTCTGGGGCATTACTGACACGTCATAGAAAACTTCAGGATATTAGCATGAATGCTTTGACAATTTTATTCGATAAACTGTATTTTAATACTTGAATATGACAGAAAATGTATGGACATTTTTCCTACAAATCGAAATAAAAGGTCTAACGATCACACTTCATGCTAGTACAGACTAAGTGAATGTAAGCGAGCTCTAGCAAATACTATTCCCTTAATAAGCTGAAATTGAGCTAAAAGATAAATACACAATAAAAAACTTACCATGAAAACGTCCTTTTTGACAGTGGATGTTACCAACAAAAAATAGTTTTAATTTTAATACGAAATTTATTTTATAAGAATAAAGTTTTAAAATGCTACTTTGATCCACCAGTCACCTCCCCCCTCTCCCATTCGAAAAAAACAACAACAAAATCTTGAAGAGGTTCTGTAGAATGCAGGAACAGTTGATTTAAGTAATAGTTCGGCAAAATTATTACATTGAGGTAAAAGAAAATGCAGAATTATGAGCTCTAATCGTTTTCAGAAAAACTAAAATCAGATTCCCATGAAATATCTATCCATGTACCTAGGCGTTGTCGACGCTCTGCAATCGGAAACGATTTGGTTACGAACTTATTCGGATTTGTGAATGTCAAAACTGCCCCCGGTGCACTAGAAGTGCGAAGCTCCTGACCATGTTGTAGCTATATACGAGTGCTGTCTTCAAACGTGGAAAGAAGTCCGGACCACATCAACTGACAGAAAGCAAAATTACAAGCCCTTGTACAGCCCACAGCAGGTAGGATCATCTAGAAGAAGAAAGAAAGATTAAAAAAAAAACATATCAACAAAAATTATTACTTCCTCCCCTAAAAAGCAAAGCTTGTCCGTGGGGGAGGTAGAGAAAACAAGATCCTTAAAACAAAGAACACTTGGCCACCGATACCACTAATACCATCATACTAAACAATAAATACAAAATAATATCATATATTATACTTCCTCTGGGAACATCATATCAACAAAACCCCCACAATCAATAAATCAATCAATCAATCAAAACTCATATTCAGCAAAAAGCAGTTCCTTAATAATTTTTCTAAAAATATTGGAGTCACTAATAGTCTTAATATCACTATTCAAACTATTCCATTTCCGTGTACCTCTATAAAAAAAAACAGAAAAACATGAACGGGAAGATATACCTCTAGGTACACAGAAGTCCGCGCTACCCCTTGTATCATGAGAATGAACAGTAGGCCTAATGGACAATAAAAAATCAAAACAACGAGGCAGAACATCCTGCTGCAGTCCAAAAATAAACCACAATACATAGAACTCATGAAGGCCTGCAGCCGGCAAAATTTTTAAAGTTGGGTAAATTTCTCGAACAGATCTACGTGGAGATATACCGGCTAAAATTCCTACGGCATGATTTTGTAGAGCTCTTATTGGTTTTAGGATAGAAGAAAAAGTAGAGAGCCAAATGCTCGAACAATAAAGTATATACGGGTGTATTAAAGAAAAATAAAGATGGCGAAGGACAGACTTGGGAAAACAATGTTGGAGTTTCTTCATTATACCGAGATTTCTTGCCAGAATTTTGCTAGTTAAAGTTACATGTTGCTTAAAAGATAGAGTTTCATTTATTACAAACCCAAGGTATTTAAAAAACGCAGTCCGTTTTATAAGGCCATTGGACATATCTAATTCCTTGATCCATGGGTAAAAGTTTGGTGATTGTGATAAAATAATAGCATGGCTAAGTTAGACTTAGTCATGTTAATCCTTAATTTATTTACCCTCAGCCATGCAATAATTCTATTAGCTGATTCCTTCATGGAAATCTGCAGCAGCTCCGCTGTTTTAGCTGTGCTAATGGCTGTTGTGTCATCAGCAAAAAGTGAAACTGTTTCATTAGTCGGGTTTACCGTTAGTTCATTTATTCTATAGCAAAAATTATTCAGACAATTTGGTAAATCATTAATAAATATCAAGAATAATATAGGACCGAATACTGATCCTTGCGGAACACCTACAAGGAACACCTACATCTAAATAGACTTTGTAAAATCTCTGTTTCTTCCTTCAGTATAAACAGAACTAAGCATAACGTCCTAAACTTAGAGGAATTAAAGACAAATTCCAATGATTTATTTCAACAAGAACATTTGCTGCCTAGTTGTAGTGTTAATTTCCTGCGGTGAAGTGCAGACCCAGTTGTGTTTCATATCAATGTCAAACGCACACGGGGCAGGCTCTCTGATAGTCTAGCCTGTCTTATGAGACGAAACCTTTCTTTCTTATCACCGTTAGATATCACCGATGATACAGTTAGTTTTGATTGTTGCGTACTTGCCACACGCTAGAAAAAGAAGTAAATCTTTCTCAATCTTTTCCAAGTCATGTGGCATACTGAAGTCCCATATTTCTGGAATTGAGTTTCTTGGTTACAAATGGCTGCTAGCAAGTGATTTAAATTGCGATATATCCATATAAATAGCAGACCAGAAACCCTTATAAATTTGTTTCTCCTTGTTTACAAGATGATAAAAAACATATTAACTACTCTTGTATACTTAACGCTGGGCTATTCCAGATTTCCGTCATCTTATTTTATCACCAATCATTAAAACTTCTGAAATTCATGCAAAAGCATTTGAAGGTTTCTGTGGTCACATATAAGCAGTATAGGCACAATTTATTCTATGCCATGCCCTCCCTTTTCCCATTGAGTTTCTATGACATGCCCTCTCTTTTCCCATAGAGTTTCTATGACATGCCCTCTGAAATCAAGCGACACACCTGTTTCTAGTGGTCAGCTGGCAAGATTCCGAGCACATGCCCTGTTTCTAGGCAAAACTCCCAGGTGTTTTCCCCATTATAGGTGTCCAGACGCTTATGTAAAATCTTGTTTAAACATGCCTCCTCAGGTGCTAGAAACCATTTTTATTGATCGAGAGTCAGTTTCTTTCTGGAAATAGGACATTCATCATAGAAATGAAAGCTTATACATTATTGAATATTGAAAGTCTTGATGAAACCGGGTCTAGAGTGCCTAAGGTGGCAGTGGAAATTATAAGGGATTCCCAACTAACTCTAGAATGGGACAAAATGTATGCTGGATATGTTATAACATTAAGTAAATTCAAGTTGCAAGAATAGTTATGCTTTGCGGTTAAGGTGAATATAGTGCAAATACAGAGACTAAAAGATGGATTAAATGCGCTGGCGAAATATATTGAAGAGAACAATTTATAGAAAACGTTCAGTCTGTAGTTTTTAGTGAGATTTTTAAAATGGGTAGATTTGAGAACCCGAACATCTTACGTAATCTAGTAAAACTGGAAAAATGGTTAGTTTTAGATGATGATTTTTGGGAATAATCTCTTCAACGGAAAATATTTTCTCGAGAAATGCTTAACGATATAATGGGAACTGATACCCCATCTTTGGACTATTGTATGAAACTTTGTCGTCGTGGACCCCAAGCTTTTACTCAATTTATCGACATATTAATTGAGACAAAACAAAATGATATTATGGTTTTGCTCTTATCCACTGCTTAGACGGTCATTTTGTACGAAATCGTGTCTAAACATGTTCTGTGACACCTCTAGGAGACATTTTTATTGATCCCGAGTCAGTTTCTTTTTGGAAATGAGACAGTCAAAATCGAAAAATGTTTTACATATGCAGATTATGCTTGTATAGTTTGGGCAGCTGGTCATCCTGTGAGAATTGTACTTTTGCTGAAGACTATGATGAAAAGTGTGAATAATGCAATCCGGTTTAACTGCATAGAGGATATGGAGTGCAAGTTAAAGACTGTAATTCATGTCACGAAGAGATTTGTGACTCTCATAATAGAGGATTCTTATGTTCCAATTGTCTTTATGGCAAATGTGATGAATGGGAAAACACTTGCCCTGGCATGATTGCGAAAAACCCTAAACGTGAGTTCAATTTATTTTTAAGAGGCTGGTATCGTAGTGGCTTTAAATTGTTTTAGGAAAGGAGAACCTAATCTACGTTTCAATTACTGGAATAATAAAAGAGTCTGGTTTTTAAGACATCGTTGTGAAGATACTGGCTACTTTGATTATAAACCTAAAGACTTCACTTTGGCTGTTACAGAAAGTGATTCTTCATATGAAAATTTTGTATGTGACATTACTTAAAATAAGCAAATTGAAACACGTAAATCAGAGTAGTATTATTGACTCTACAAAGTGATTTTATAAAAATGAAGTTACACTAAATTGTAGAAAATGCAACCCTGACTTTGCAGGTCAAGAAGAATACAAGTTGAATTCTGATGAGCTGCTACCAATGATCGTTCCTGATGATTACCTATACATAGAAGAAGAAATCTAGAAAAGGACACAGTGATTTTTATATATACAAATTTTATTAATAAACAAATTTACATAAATTTTTAAAGCATTTCACTTTTTGGGCACTGGAACTTATATTACAGAGGTAGGAAAGAGTATTTTCAACTAGACAGTCGTTCGAACGAGGATTGTCGCCGTACATCTTGAGGAATTCAATTTAAGTATGTCCACGACTTCGAAAAATAAAATATAATAGGCATGAAAACCACAACTTTTCGTTGATAGATCTTATACCTACTTCCGATTTTGAATAATAGATTTTCCGCTCTACTAAAGAAATTTTTTAATATGAGGTGTGTTGAATGTATACGGTAGGCCAAGCGGATCGAAAACATCTATATTGCTTCTTGTTTGAAAGATGCATAGCCAATGCCCCATTTTTACCGTTGATTAACTATTATTAACAATAATAATGGTATTGTCGGCATGTTGAATATGCTCCTGGAAATCTGAAGGTATGCAATAGGATTTATATTTAGACATGTAGGGGTCCATATTGAATACATTGGTATTTCATTCGTGTTCATGGTGCCAAGTCTAATAAAACACTTCCATCAGGGGTAATTTCCCAATAAGTTTCAAATTGATTTAGCGAGATTAATGCAATAATTCCCTCTAATGGCTTGGCAAAGGTACTCTCTAAACGCACATTTCTCGTCCGGACAATACTCTTATCTTGAGTACCGGACAAATCCAATACAATGAAACCATGAGTTTTCGCAAACTTTTCTTCACTTATACCATTTTCGAATAATTGAGAATCTCGATCTAGGTATTGCATTGTCAATTCATATAGGGTCTTGTAGGATTTATCAAAGGATAAACTGTAGAGAGGAATTCCATTTACTTTACATACAAGTGATGAAAGTCCAAACAGTTCAAATTTATGCGGGGAATCTATCGATGACCCAACAATGCTAGATCTTTTTACAAAAGCCAATGCCAATTTTGAAGGAATTTTGCCATTGATAAATGATGAATCAGTATAGGTACGCGTACATGTAGCAATATGGCGTTGATTCGTGATTCTATGAGGCACGAGCATTTTGACATTATTTTCAGCAGCTCTTAATTTTTCAATTGCCGAAGCATCAGAACTCCTAACTTGTTGTTTTCGTACATGGAGTATTGCCGACATGAGAGAGACTATTACATCGGGTAAAACGACTAGTACTTTTCGAATTATATAATTGAACGGTGTGAGTTGTAGTTTTGTATCAATGTTTACATTGACAGCAGCCCTTGAGGTATATTAAATATCTCACGATTTACTTTCCCAACTAAATATAAATCTTTAGTTGTCGCATTTCTATGAATATTAGTGACATCAGTATCTGTTATATATTCATAGCCCAGCACTTGTCTTCTCAACAGCTTATAAGACATCGAAGTCATCAACATAAATTGTATATAACTTGTATAATTTGAAAGATTATTCGTCGTGCTCACAATATTCCATTTATTTAGACAATTATTTGTCAAAATAAATTGTGTAGTACACAATTTCCATAGGATAACCCATTAGCCGCTCCTGGTTTTTCATTGTTAGATTTTTTTAACAATGATATTTAAATCTATAAATGTCGAAATCAAATCTATGAAGTAATCTTCATTGGAATAAATTTAAAAATGAACATTTTCAGAGAGCGTTTGTTGCGGTTAAAATTGTTCATAGCGTCAATGTTTTACACTGACGTCTATTTTTTCTGTATTGAAAAGATTTAAAGATGAGGTGACTGAAGGGTGAAAATATTTATGTGGTAGATATGCCATTTTCTTGGAAAAGAAGTCCTTTTCTGGATTTTTTTATTGTTTTCTTCTTTGATGCTTTAAACTTTCGGTCCGACTTGAGAGTGATGAGTGATGGGGTCTTTCGCACCCTTTTCAAACATTTTCCACTTTGTTTCAATCGCTCTCCAAGAGATCGAGCGCCTGACTTGAGATTTTGCGGAACACTTTCTTGAATATCCTTCCGAGAGGCCCAATCATGTAGTGTAGAGGACACAAAATCAGCTACAACCGGTGCAATATATTTTTTTAGCCAGGGGTAGTGCAGAACGAAATAGCTTAGCAAACCAACTGCCGGCACCATTTGCGATATGAAATATTTTGTTGATAGCAAGACACAATTCGTTCATAGTCCCAAAATCCTTATTGTTTCAATTACATATTGATCGTTAACCGTTGACCAATCAAATGGTTGAATTTTTATATCATATGTACGATCCTTTCTTAGGATATCATACGTATTTTTAAGAATAAAATCTATAAGAGAAACTTCCCTCCAATTTAATGGCAGGGGAGAGTTTTGTCCAAAAATTGCTCGTTTTATTCAAATCGTCATAAAGAGGATCGAAAACATTTGACATGAATGTTAAATAACAACCTTCAGACATTATGAACGTCTTCTGTGGGTATCCACAAACCAAAATCAGAGTTGTATCCTAGCCAGCGAACAAGCAACTGTCGCCTACTCTTGTGAGTACGAGTCTTTAATACCTTTTCAATTTGATAGATTTCCCTATTTCCAACTTTTGAAATTCATAGTCATAAAAACCGTCAATAATCTCTTCATCTTTCATACCAAGAAGGCGATAATTTATAGGGTTAGTGTCCAAGACTTTTGACACTTTAAAATTTCAGTGCTCAACAAGTATATTCCCTTATCAAAAATATTTCTTGTACGATTGATTCGAATAGTATCACCAGCATTAAATTTTTTCTTCCCCACCTTTTCATTAGACTATTGTTTAAGGAAAAGTGTATTGTCACTATGATGAACTTCAAAAGGACTAGCTTTGAACAAGGATGTATTACGGCGTTCATTATAAATCAGCATAATTTTATCTAAATCATGAATAAAAGCAGCTGTAATTTTCAATGTACAATATCTTGAAATTAAAAATTGAATTGTTCGTATTAAACGTTCAGCCAATGCCACCTTTATAGGACTATGACTATGATAGAGCGATGTATTATATTTCAATAAAACACTTTTTAAATGTTGATTAACAAATTCACTTCCGCGGTCTGTTTGGATTTTTCTATACAAATCTTGCTCAAAGATGGATTAAAGGTCTTTAGCAACATCATTGCCTCTTTTTGTCTGCACAGGAACTGCATATGCATAGCAACTAAAAACGCTTATTGCAAGTAAAATATACATGTAGGGTTTATTTTGACGTCTTTGAATCCCTTCTAGAGTAAAAAGATCTGCTTGTAATATATGCAAAGGGTAAAAGGCCTTAGTTTTTCGATAGTGATTACCATAAAACCTATGATTTGGATGAAGAGTATAATTGAACTCCCTCTGTAAATAATCCTTTGCTGGCTCCTTTTTAATTCCAGTAAATTGAGCAAGTGTAATAGAAAAACTCAAACTTTCTGGTTCATCAGTATTTCCATAAACTCCTTTCAAAACTTGATCAAATTTGAACGTAAACGGGGTGTAAACCGTGCGCTACCCTTTTGCATACTAGTGAGCACGTCAATAGGTCTTCGCTTTTGTCTAGCTACCGTTGTCATCGAATCCTTTTTTCTACTAGGTGTACTAATATTTTCCAGGAAAGATTTAAAATCTTCATCTTCTACGTTTAATTTGGTTGATGGACTATGTTCTTTTAATATCTTGAGAATTTGGTTATTGCTAATAAGACTTTTGGAAAAATTTGACGACTTTAAAATGTCATATAGATGACTATCAATTTAATTAACTCATTAATGATTTGCAATCAGATCCGATAACAAATCAATTAAATTGTAAGTCTTACCCTGGATTATAACTTCATTCTTTTTCTCATCAATTTGTTCATTTCAGCGAGATACGTCAAGTCTTTTACTTTGTTCACGATAGGATTGAGGTAACAAGTCTATAACACTTGTTAACAAATCTTCTTTTTTTGTGTTTTTAAAGTTTCACTATTTTCAGAAGGTTGATCAATGAAATATACTTTAAGCGGTTTTTCACGATAAGGTTTATGTTTGTTGACACGTCGAGGCGCATTTTTAAGAAAAATTAATTTTTCATCATCTGCAATTGTTTCATTTTTAAGAAATTTATCAAGATTATCTTCAAAGTGCTCTTTTGGTGAAAGAGCGAGTTCAAAAACGTCAATTTATAGAGTTTAGCCATTTCTAGAGAAAAGTGTTTACAAGTCCGATGATTATCGGTAGTAACAATGAAAAGAAATTACCACTCGCTTAAACAAAACGTTTTGCAAGCTAGAACACGTAGAAGTGTACGGTATTGCTTTGTCTGTTGTCTAACACCATCTGACAATTGAACATCACCTTCCGTTAAATTTATACAAAGTTCCGATAAGAGCTCAATAAATTCCTTTCCAATACCATGTTTGAGTATCACTTTCCTAAGCCACGGTTTTGAATTGGCTAGGTCGGAAAATAAATGCCATTGTTCATGTATATTCTTCATCGTCATGATAGTAACTAATGACCTTTTTACCTATTCACGAGTAGATGTTCAGTAACTTCAGTATCGAAAATACCCGTGACTACACGCAACTCTTCGGGTATGTTTTGATTTAGGTGCAATTAAATGCTGCAATAAGCTTTATTAGTAGCCTGATTGTACGCCGAAAGTAAAAAATTGGGCTCGCCAGGGTAGATTTGTTTGTTTAGAGTTATAAGAGAACGTGAATCGCGAGCAACTCTATAGAAAATACAGTAAGTCCAATTCAAAGCAAGGTTTCTCATACATTTACTCTGAGGAAAAGAAATTATGGAGCGCAACAGTTACAGAATTTTCTTGTGATGGGACCGGCCCGTCTATAATTGTAACATTTCCTGCGAACATTCTTCAATAGATTCAGCTAAATCGTCAATAATCAACCACGAGGTTGAATATTTGGCGCTACATATACAATTCATACAAGGACGTTAAGTCCTTGTATGAATTTTATGCTTGGGTCAATCTTCTTTATTTTGTCATAAGATTCTTGCCATACTCTATAACAATAATAATAATGTTCAGATCTAAGAACATTTTGTCACAATTTTGAATTATTTTCGTTAAAAGTGTTGTTTTGCCTGACATGGTCGTTTCGCAAAGAAAAGATCTGAATGACGTTTTAAATTGATAGATACTCCTCCAATTTCAAAATGCAACTAACCTAAGCTAACCTCAACCTTTTGAATAAATACCCAAAGGAAATAGAATATATATGGTTTCCTTAATTAACAAACGCACTATAAAATTTTAAAATAAACACATGAATATATTTGCAAAGAACATTTTAAAACACTTGAATATATTTAAAATTGCACTTGAACACTTAACTAGACATTGGGAGGGAATATGGCGACCGAGCCGGCACCCACGATGGCCAGTGGTCAGAAGGCCCCGTCGCAGCGAACGACACTCGTAGCAGCCAGCGAACGTGGGCGGGCTAAGAATAAACAGTTTACGCAAGAAATATGAAAATAAACACTTGACAATTACCTCTTTGTGCAACGAAAAAATATAGATAAATAAAACACTGGGGACAATGAATAGATAATAAAAGGCAGTGCTGAAATGGTGACGGAAAAACGGCTCTCCTCCCTCCACAGACGCCCTCCCACAACTATAGAGCTTTCTCAAGACCGAGCTGCTTTCTATAATTTACACATTCAACTCGATCTTAAGTAAGGTAGTGGCCATGTGGTAGTACCTCCAAAACAACGATTACATAGACTTTGTCCGATATGGTGGACCTGGCATTTTGATCAACCCTAACTGTATAGTTTTTATATTTTAAAGAGCGAATGGCCATGACACTCACACTTTGAACTAAATTTTTATAGATTCAGTTCCTATAAACACTCATGTTGAAATTTTCTTTTACATAGTGCAAGGGCAACCTTTTGCAGATTATTTTGGTAGTCTCATTATGCGTTTCCACGCAGTAAACCTTCGGACCAGGAAATACACCATGGGATACCAAGTTGCTCATTGTCTCGGATTTTAATTTAAGCAACTGATTTGGGGCCTGGCGTTTTACCAGCTCCGGATAGAGGGACTCATCCCAGTTTGTATAATCAATCCAAGAACTAATCTACTTTCCATTTTACAAAACATGGAACAGATTATCTGTTTTAATTTTCAACAGCAGTTAATCGGTGTCTCCATAATACACCTGAACTTGTCCCATCCCTTGCCATTGGCACTTACAAGGACTGTAATAAAACTCCAACATGAGTTTTTTTTGAAATTTCTAAAATGATACTGCCAGTGGTAATGTTTTTATTTAATATTATATTTCTCTTTTTTCTATGTAAAAAGACCATATGGGAGTATATGATCCCGAATGATGTATAATTTGGATCCGCAATGTTTCGGGCACATTCTTTTGAGTCGGTCACAACGTCACACTGACTTCTGTTACAAGCACTCTCACACATTTTATCAAAGGCCGAATTTAAAATGAGCTTAAAGATTTCTTTTTCGACCTTTGTTGTCACTTGAGACCGTTTATTGACAAAAGTGTCAAAAATAGTTTTCATGTAAGTGTTTCTGGTCACACTAGAGGGATCTATGCATCTTTGTGACACTGAAACCGTTGGCTAGCATCCACCCAAAAGAACTTGGTGTACAACAATATTCCGTTTCGGCTCAAGGTCGGCAATTAGCTTTTGTTTTGAGGGTGTCCAATGCATAACTTTATTCTCTACTAATGATAAGTGTAGGGACTCAAATACACCCTTGGAATCGGTCTATTAATGCAGAGGAAAACAAAGTATTTTACCGAGTCATGAAGTTTAAGAGGTATTTCATCGTCAATTTTGAAAAACCATCCTTGTGGTCTATTCTCCTCAACAGTGTGAATGTTGGGAAAATCTGGAACAGAAGGATTGTCAAGCCATTGGTAACTCCCACCCGGAAAATAAAAGTGCCACATTGCCGACGGATAAAGGGAATTCTTATTAAAAAAAACGGCACCCGACTTCACCGGTGTGTTGTCCAGTCGGGGCGGTTTCAATGATACGATCCCGGTGGAAAACATACCCTCGCCTCATAGATCTCTCTACAAACAGGTGCTGATCCACGTCGGCGATCAGACCTATTTCAGCTTAAATTCTTCATGAATTTCGTCTGTATTTTTACAGAAATATACAACAACGTCAAAACATTATTTGCCAGGTAAACTTTACAATAATCCCACCCATTTTTACGCCCTCCCTTTGACCAAACCGTCTTAGCAAAATCATAATTGGCAGTGGCAAAATCAAAATTGATGATTGCAAAGTGAATCATAAAACTCTGCGATGGGTGCTAATTTTTCCTCACTTAGCTTCGAGGCGGAGCTGTAGTACTCGTACAGGTATATCCCCTTACATGTTTATAGATCATAAGTTTCATCATCTTGAAAGTGCTGTTTGAGGAGGAGGAAACTATTAAAATCGTCGCTTTTTTTTGTACTTGAATGAGTTGACTTAAACGTTTGGGGAAAAAACTAAAGGATTGATGGAAACGGATTTTATTCAAGTGCGCTTTACCATTATCCACTGCTTGCAATTTAAATTCTAAGAGTAGCAACTTTTCAGATGACTTCTGTGTGATGTTATAAAAACAAAACCCATCTATCCATGCGCCATCTACAACTTCACCTTTCTGCAATCGTGCCAACGCTGGTAAAATGAATTTCAAATCGTAGATGGAATTGTCCATTTAAACCGGTAAAAAGTATTGATGTCTTACATTAACATTACACGATTTGTGCGCAACCCCCCGAAAGTTAATTCCCCTTGATGAAATTTCCTGCCATAAATGATCTTGGTCCCGGGATTTCGCACCCCCTTCATTAATTTTTTTTACAAACCCAACAAATGTCTAGATTTTTAATAGCCATCTCGTCTTCTGGTAATAGATTCATTGGATAATGTGTATGGCGCAACCGTGAAATTGCCTCATTTGCTGTTTTAGTAAGATCAACCATAGCTGTACCAGCACAATCCTCTCCTCCCCACGTTTCAACAAAATCTACCAATTGCATGGTATTACTTGAATCTCTTTCCGCAAGCGCAATATAGATCACAATGGTTTCATCTTTTTTCACACGATTCGAATTTGACGGATCAGACACATCCATGAGCAAAGTTTCAATGTCCTATGACACATCGTTGCTCTGCAACAGAGTGTTCTGAAAGCTTTTAAGTGTCTTAAATGATTTTTTAATTTTAATTCGCTACGAAATCTTGGTACACCTATTGGGCAGTAATAGCAGGTCCCTCCTTTATTCCCTTTACCCTCACTTAAGGCCCTGCTAATATGTGGAATTGGAAAGAAATGTCCAATTGACTAAGGATCTTTGGCAGGTTTGTAGAGAAGTCATACCCAGTGTTTCACTGATTCAATGGACGGTGCCCATACGGAATATACTACCCCCTTTTTATCACTAAGTTCCTCTTCATATTCCTCGTCAAATTGTAAAAATGTCAACTTTTAAATGTTCATTAGCCCTTCCAAAGGTGTGAATCCCCTTTAATATAATTAGATAGTGCCCCTTAAAACAATTGAAATATACTTTCAGAAATTCTGATCCGTATCCACCACCATTTACTGCCCAATCATCCAACATTGTCTTACTAACACCATCCATCTTCATGGGCTTATGTCCTGTTACAAGAACGGAATATTTGAAACACTCTAAGCCCGTGTCGAAACGACAGTGTTTACACCCTTGTGTACAAAACTTATAAAAAAATAAATTTGCATTACAGTTTTTAAAGTTAGGCTTCCCACTCCCCCTTCCACCTCTTAAAACAAATTTCTTTTTAAATTTAGTTACATTTAATTCCATTTTTTTCTATAAATAATACTAATGACCCACTCCCGTTCTCATTGTACCCCTCCATTCTATTAAAAATTTCAACCACCCAATCTGGAAACACACCCTCAAAATTATGCAAGTCTGGGTGAAGCGTTTGCATTCTTGTTTGCATATGACAGGGAGGCAACTCACCCGTACTTGAATTTAAAAAAGTTATTTTAATCGCGATGGATGCTTTTATACAGTCCTGCCTCCCACATATGGTTTTCGAGAAGTGCCAGAACCATGCTTACATAGGAGTGTGCGGTGTCTATGGCATCCGTATGAATACTACCACTTGATAAGGAATTGAACGGATCTACGAACTCATTCTTATACACGTGATTGTTGTGCAAAGCGGTAGCTGCTAAATACAAATTAGGCAATACAAGATGTGAGCCAGCACCACTTAACTCCCCTAAATCATTGTCCATGGTGGGCATTGTTTCGACCTCACTAGGCGGCACTTGATCTACCCATTTATTGTCTACATCAAGGCCAAAACAAAGCAAAAAATTGTCGAAATTAAACTCAGTGGGAGCTACACTATCTGGACTCATTCCCAAACTTAAACCCCCTTGCGTTAACTACTCTCCAGGACCTGTTCCATTTTCATAAATATCTTTATATTCTCTTAAAGGTTGTAGGTCTCTTGAGAAGATGATGTGTAAACCTAGAAGAATAATAAGAGCGTATTTAGCTCACTGGAAAGTATTGCCCTATGAAAAAAAGAGAGAGAGAGAATGAATATAGAAGTTATGCTAGTCACTAGAATGCATCATTTTATTATGGAAGGGTACCATTATTCCTTGAACTAATTGAACCCCTACTACTCATTGGAATGCATTAATGTATTATTAAAGGGTACCATGCCCCCTTGGAACTGTAGACCCTACTACTGACCATGTATGTAAAGGACCCCTTTGGGCCACACTACTGCAACGTCTTAGTCTTGCATAGGTGGTGCAGCAGGACTTGCCTTCATATGAGCAGTTGGCCACTCCCTTTTGAACTTCCTGGCTGGCAGCACAGGGCCATGCGCAGGTAGTACAGCTCTCGACATTCCAGGCATCTGTTGATGGGAGGAAGCTTGGGCTTTTAGAGTGGCAGCCCGATGGGTGGGGGCTTGGCCTAGGGTCTGCCTAGAAAGACTGGCATATTTAATGACCGTTGGTCTTGAAGCTTTCGAAAAGGTTGTGGCTTGTGCAGCCAGCGCTGGTCTGGAAGGGGTATGGATGGCTCTGGATGCACCAAACATCTCCAGCCGTTGTATAGGAGTCAATGCATCACTCCTTGGCCTTTTACTAGGAGGGGGAGGGCTGGAAACTCCTAGAAAAGAAAACAGGATTTAATATAAAATAGCGCACGCTTCTATAGAAGAAAAAAAAGAAGAAGAGAAAAACAAGATTTCTTGGAGATATATGGTGTCGGGGGCCCCTCTTGAGTCTAACTAACTCCCTTCTAGGAACCCTTTACAATAGTCATGGAAAACAGATCCTTTTTCTTGATATAAATATTTAAATAAGTCCTTCGTTGTTCAGAAGCCCTCTTCAGCTTTATACATCGATATCTTAAGCTTTTAAAATATACTATTGATCGTCTAGGTGTCAGATAAAACTCCATTTCCCAGGCTTCACCGCAAAAAAATTATTATTCGTCTATGAGGGAATAAAATCCAAGAAATTGAAGCTAAGATCAATTAAATGCCTTTAATATTCTGCCCTCAAAATGGCAGCCCGGGATAAGCACTTTCTTATTGCCAGAAAAACTATCCAATGACGTAACATCAAAGCTAAGGGGCTAGAAATGAACCTATCAAATAATAAGCAATAGCACTCGAGCTAAAAACATAGCCCCCTTTTTATAGACAGGTATTTAAAATTAAAAAGAAGAAAAAACTAGCAATATTCATGCGTCTGTGGCTAAAAAAGTGCTTCAGCCCCAGGCTAATAATTTGAAATCCAGATCACAATATATGTCATTTAAATAGCTATAAAATCCTTGCCTCAAAATACATTCTCTGGGCAAGTATGTAAACCCTCTGTCCAATATATCTAAACTAGAATTTTATGTCAAAATATACTATAATTAAAAGCTAACCGAACACTAAACTTCAGACTTGCATGTAGGAAAGGGTACGTTATTTTTCTTATAGGAAAAATATTCTATTTTTCTTGTAGGAAAGGGTACATGTTTGCAAAATGAATCCATCCCCTTACATTTCACATGAAGAAACAGTTTGTTTCACCTTATATAGCACCTGTTAGAAGGGAGCCTTTTACTCAAGCACACTCCTCTCCTCCCCCTCCCAAATAAACACTGACCACTCAAAATGGAAGCAATTACATTTTCCATATGAAAATATTTATCATAACTAACACCAGCCCCCCTTGCAATTAAAAAAATTTATTGTAGAAAAATATTTCGTTAATTTGACCAGAAAATGCATCTTTTATGTGAAACAACTTTGCTTTTTTAATCAGGCAATAAGCTTTATCTGACTATGTAATTGAGTAACACAGGATGTGTATTTGAAGGGTGCCAATATTTACCCCTATATACCTGTTTACGGAAATGTTTAAGCAAGCTTGAGCTTTTAGCGGTCAAGTTGTTCAAGATTTGAGGGCCAATTAGAGTTATACAACTTACTGGCATTATCTCCCGATCAAGCATTCAGTCAACATACTCATAATACAATCAAGGAATAAATGATCCTACGGGGTGAATCTATTAGTGAGCGGGTTATAAATGGGCGTGTTTCAAATTCGCCTGGTCTGTGTTTTCAATGGTCTGTGAATTTAAGTAGATTAACCTTAAGGGGTAATGTAAAAAGGGGAAGATATTAATGTCAAAAGTCAAAGAGTTGACGTATTTTAGTTTACCCTTTCAGGTAGAATACGGGAAGGTGCATTGAAAATGTAAAAACGGGAAAATTGTACATATTTGCCGAAAAGGAATTATTTCCCTTGAAAGAATTAATCGTTGATGGTTGGGGGATTAGGTTTTAAACAGTAAAAAGAAGCTATTATAAGCTTTAACACGAGTATAAACAATGTGTGGAGGTTTTTTTTTTGGGGGGGGGGAGGGAGATAATAAGAAATTCTAGAGAAAGTGACTTACTTCTTGATATGATTGAGACATATTCGCTTTTTAGAGAGATATAAGAACGATATGGGCACAAAATGTTTTTTTTCTCAATATCCGGGCACTTCGTATCGAACGAGTTGTCTTAGAAACTTCAAAAAGGGCTCATTCGATTGGAAATTGGAGTGGCTAGTGCCCTTTTTAATAGTCGAAAGTGATTGGAGGGCAACTAGCCCCCCCCCCCTCACCCATCATTCCCCCAAACATATAAAATCAAAATTTTGAGATAGCCATTCTGTTCAGCGTGGTTGATTTCCAGATAGAAGACATATTTTTGAGGAGGCCACTCCCCCACAACCCTCGGGGCAAGGGTTTTAAGTTATGCCCTGAGGGCATATAAAAACGATGTTGGCACAATGTATCATTTATTATTTTTTTTCCTTTAGAGCAGGGCACTTCACATGAAAGGGGTTGTCGTAGAAAATTCAAAAGGGGCTCATTCGATTGGAAATTGAGATTTCTAGTGTCCTTTTTAATAGTCGAAAGTGATTGGAGGGCAACTAGTCCCCCCCTCACGTCCATCATTCCCCAAAACCCATCCAATCAAAATTTTGAGATTGCCAGTTTGTTCAGCGTAGTTGA
This sequence comes from Artemia sp. Qi Xiang Cuo, assembly GCF_049724085.1. Classification (NCBI taxonomy): domain Eukaryota; kingdom Metazoa; phylum Arthropoda; class Branchiopoda; order Anostraca; family Artemiidae; genus Artemia; species Artemia sp. Qi Xiang Cuo. Next base: position 27,924,413 of record NC_142804.1, on the reverse strand, counting down.
TTTCCAGATAGAAAATATGATTTTGAGGAGGACACTCCCCCATAACCCTCAGGGCAAGGGTTTTAAGTTATGCCCTGCGGGCATATAAGGTTTTTATAGAAGGCGTTGTCGCAGAAACTTCAAAACAGATTCAATCGATTGGAAATTCAAAGGGCTAGTGCCCTTTTTAATACTCGAAAGTGATTGGAGGGCAACTATTCCCCCCCCCCCCTTCCCCCGAACACATACAATCAAAATTTTGACACAGCCATTTTGTTCGGCGTAGTTGATTTCCAGAAATAAAATATGTTCTTGAGGAGGACACTCCCCAAAACCCTCAGGGCAAGGGTTTTAAGTTATGCCCTGGGGGCTTATAAGGTTTTTTTTATAGAAGGCGTTGTCGTAGAAATTTCAAAAAAGGCTCATTCGATTGGAAATTCAAAGGGCTAGTGCCCTTTTTAATAGTCCAAAGTGATTGGAGGGCAACTAGTCCCCCCCCCCTACGCCCCTTATTCCCCCAAATACATCCACTCAAAAGTTTAAGATAGCCATTTTGTTCAGTGTTGTTGATTCACAGATAGAAAATATGTTTTTGAGGAGGACACTCCCCCCAAAACCCTCATGGCAAGGGTTTTAAGTTATGTCCTGGGGGCATATACGGTTTTTAAAGCAGTCGTTGTCGTAGAAACTTCAAAAATGCTCATTCAATTGGAAATTCAAAGGACTAGTGCCCTTTTTAATAGTCGAAAGTGATTGAAGGGCAACTTGCCCCCCCACGCCAATCATTCCCCCAAAAACATCCAATAACATTTTGAGATTAGCCATTTTGTTCAGCGTAGTTGATTTCCAGATAGAAAATATATTTTTGAGGAGGACACTTCCCCACAAACCTCAGGGCAAGGATTATAAGTTATGCCCTGGGCGCATATAAGGTTTATATTGAATTCTTTGTCATAAAAAATTGAAAAAGGGCTCATTCGATCTGAAATTCAAAGGGCTAGCACCCTTTTTAATAGTCGAAAGTGATTTGAAGGCAATTAACCCACCTCTCACGCCCAACTTTTCCCCAAACACATCCAATCAAAATTTTTAGATAGCCATTTTATTAACGTATTTGAAAGTTTTGGAAATTAGATCTTTTTGGTTGACAACCCATCCCCTCACATCCCTTAGGGCAAGGGCTGTAAGTTATGCCCCGGGGCATATAAAGTTTTTATTGAAAGCGTTGTCGTAGAAACTTCAAAAGGGCTCATTCAATTGGAAATTGAAACAGCTAGTGCCTTTTCTAATAGTTGAAATTGACTGGAGAGCGACTAACGCACTCCTGACGTCCATAATTACCCCAAACGTATCTAATCAAAATATATACACAGTTATTTTTTTCAACGTAGTGTAAGGCTCTTTAAATTAGGTCTTTTTGGATGATAACCCCCTAAGAGCCCTCATGGAAAGGACTTTTAGTTATGCCCTGGGGCCATTTAAAGTCTTTATTGAAAGCGTTGTCATAGAAACTTCAAAAGGGCTCATTCAATTGGAAATTGAAAGGGCTAGTGCCTCTTTTAATAGTTGAAATTGTTTGGATAGCGACTAACGCCCCTCTCACGCCCACCATTTTCCAAAACACATCCAATAAAAATTTTGAGATATTCATAAGTTATGCCCTGGGGGCATATAAGGTTTATATAGAAAATTGTTATATAAATCATAGGCAGCGCAATCGCGCTGCCTAAGTAAAGAACGGGGACAATCGAGAACGAGACAAGAAACGGGGAATAAGTAAAGAGGAGGACACTCCCCCACAACCCTCAGGGCAAGGGTTTTAAGTTATGCCTTGGGGGCATATAAGAACGATGTTGGCACAATGTATTATTTACTAATTTTAACCTTTAATGCAGGGCACTTCGTATCGAAGAAGTTGTCGTAGAAAATTCGAAAATCGTTCATTGTGCACACATCGCATCATAGGCAGCGCTATCGTGCGGCCTATGGCTAATACTACTCATATGATCATTGTCAAGCCTAAACGTTGGTTTTTAAAATGGATTGATTAAAAAAACTTTCCACAAAACAAGTTTTTCAAAAAAAAAACAAAAAACAAAGAACTCCATTAAACCAAAAATGAACAAAAATACAATAAAATAATTTTGATTTAATGTGTTTGGGGAAATGGTGGGCGTGGAAGGGGTGTTAATTGTCTTCAAATCACTTTCTACGACAACTCCTTCGATACAAAGTGCCCTGTTCAAAAAGAAAGAAAGAAAGATAGAAACCTCAAAATAAACAATACATTGTGTCAACATCCTTCTTTACTTAGGCAGTGCTATTGCGCTGCCTATGATTGTGATAATACTAATTCTTCCCTTTATCTGACTACACTTGGCTTACTGTTGGAAAATATTCCTGTGCCCTTTTCAGCTTCTTGGTACTAGTTATGTTGTGAGAGAAGTGCTTGAACTGTCAAACACTTATTATAAAAAACATGTCCCGTGTCTTTAACTATCAGAAGGTAGAGCTACACCTATGATCCGTTTCAGGAAAAACACCTAAAGTCTTTTTAGAAATGTGACCTGAGTTAAAGAAAAAAAAAAGCTGAAAAACGAAGCTAAGTTCAGGTTTAGGATATGGGTTGCCTATGGAAAGCCTCCAAGTGGCTAAGTTTTTGATGTAAAACAAAATACAAGATTTAAATATAAGTATCGCATAATAAGTAACGTCTTTTGGGGATGAATTTTCTAAGAATAAAAACAGCGGGGTGCATTTTAAATGTGTCTAAACTGGAACCATCGCCAACTGGTGATGCTTTTTCCCGTGTGTCTTGGTATAAATATTATTCACCGGCTCTTGGAATCACTAATTATGCAGTTCACAGTCGTTTTTAATTTTAACTGCAAAAATTTTACCGTCGAAAATAAGCTAAAAACAGTTGACTTACTGTTCGGTATTGTTGGCTCAAATAGGTTGACCTTGATAGTATTAGTGTGAAACAGCTTAATAGCAATCAATTTGGGTTCAAGGAAAACCATTGCTGCCAACATGCTCATCAGGCTCTTGCTCGTATTTCAAAGGGGGCTAGTCAAAACTGGTGTAGTCTTCATTTTCGTACTTTGGATATTTCCAAAGCATTCAACAGCGTTTGTCATCTGTAAGTATGGTTGCTTCGTATCAGCTTGGGTTTAACGCTTCTGTGATTTTGGTTATGAAGCTTCGCACACTTTTTCTTATTTGCGGGTATAAGTCTGACTGTGGTGATTTTTGGGCATGTTAGTCTACATAGTGGCGTCAGGCAAGGACCTGTACTTTCACCCCCATATTTTTAATGTCTGTATCATCATTGCACTGTTCGATATAACAAAGCACCTGTTTCACAGGTTTTTTTTATTTGTCCTATTTAACATATACAAATGATTTGCTGGTCTTTAGTAGTTCTCAAGTTGGCCTGACGCGTTCTGTCCAGTTAGTAGCCTCTTCTTTTTGCAACCTTTTTCTTATTCCACAAGCTGATTCTTGTTGCTGGCTATATCCCACGGTTTGTAGATCAGTTAACTCATTTCGGTCTGACGTTCTTAGTGATGTTAAAATGAAACTTAAGCTAGAGTATCCGAAAGTTCTTTATGTTGGTGTTAGCAGGCTTTTAGAATAATGATTTAGTACGAATCAAGACCGACTGTTACAAGTATCTTAAATTTTAGCTTTATCTCTATTGATTTTCCAAAATAGTGAGTTAATTAGTCCAGCAACGGGTATCATCCAAAAATTTCAAACATCAAGTTTTAAATTATTAAGGCTTGATCCGTTTCACCGTTCTGTCCTCTTTTTCTAAAAATTAGTCTTATTTTCTCCAGCTCTTACATCTTTTGATGTGTTTTTACAATTTTTGTTTTTAATGATTTTTTATCTTTTGGCGATTTTTTCTTTCTTTTTATTTACCGTGTTTGCAAATTACTGGCAAAAAACTAGTAATTATTATTAGAGACTTTTTGTAGGGGTGTCTGAAATTTATTAAAAGTGAGTTCTTAACCTAAGTTTCTTAGCCTAAGTGAGCTCGTAACCTAAGTTTGTTATTCTTACTATTATTATTATGGTGGACTCACAAAGCTGAGTTTTGCATTAGGTCACAAGGATCCATTGCCTTCACACTCGCGAAAAAAGAAAGTAAAAAAGGAGCAATAGCCACTGGGCAATTGGCGTTCCCTTGACTTCAGTATTTTGAGATGTGAGCTGCCTATTTCACCCCTCCCTTGTAAAAGACCTTTCTTTCTTAGTGTCATGATGTCCAACATTGTTTTTGTCGATCCCGAGAGCTACACCCATCAGCTTCAGACAGGCGCGTTGTGTTAGACCTAAAAGCTCCAGACAATGGATAAAACGGCGCGTGGTGTGTAGTGACTGAAATTGACATCACACACTGTGGTGTGCAGATTTCTACCTACTTCTCTCAGGGACACCCAAAGAAGGTTATTAGCACTGCTACCTACGTGCGATTAACTTTCGATATGCGAGCAGCAGAAGTTTCATGATTGGAACTTTATTCCTTTTTCTGGTTTATAATTATACAAGACTATTAACTAACTTTGAGAGCTATTTTTTATGATAAGTTGGATAGTTTTCACAGGCAAACCTACAAATAAAGACAAAGTAGATCTATGTATTTTTACTCTACTCTTGCTATTGCAGTGAATCAGACTTTTTTAGGGCCCCTCCTTCATTTAAACGAACTTTATGAAAGCACCAAAAATTAGTTCAGGTTCAATGCGTTGGGGTATTGTTACTTAGAAAAAGGCAAAAAAACAAAGTGGTTCCAGTATAACATTGAATTTTCCCGCAAAACTTGATTGTGTCTACTGAATATTAATTATAATTAATATTCAGCAAACTTTTTTTGTTTGCAAACCTGGGTCATCTATTATTATTGCCGTTGAGAAGACTGTATAATGACACATTTTGCCTGTTTCTCAGTTCTAGCATCTCACAAATAGTAGAAGGGGCCAAAGTTTGTTATTATCTGGCTCACTAAGATAATTTGAGGGTTGGTACATCGAACGCACCCAATCAATTTGCAAGACTTCTTGATTCATTGACTGCACGAACCGGAGGATTCTTTCTGTCAAGAAAGGCAATAGTAGCAAACATCGTTTTAAAATTATTTGTTTCAAGCTCGTTTTCGCATACGTTACTGTAGCAATTTGAAAAGTGACTTGAAATTTGAAAAGCAATACAAAGGAAACTTTAATTTACGAAACCTTCCTACTTTTAAAACAAAGATACACGAGTGTGATACTTTCTTTCGAGATGAAAATTCGCTTAATCTGCAGTATCATGCAGACCTAGTAGCTTTTGATAGCATTACAATACTTATCTTAGAAAACAACTCTTATCTCTGCTAAACAAAAAAGAGCTAAGAGAATTGATGTGCCCTAGAAACTTAGTCTCACTCTTAGAAGGAAGCAAGGTTGTCATTTATTTGAATGTAACATGAACAAAAAAAGTAAGACACTTTTTGTTAATTTTGTAATAGATGAATCTGAATTAAGCTTTTGTGCCTAAGAGCCGAAAGCTTTTGTCGTTTTTCTTTAAGATCACATAATTGGATAAATTTCAATTCCAGTTGAAAGGGTTTGGACGATGGTAGTGATGCTGATGATGATTTCAGTGGCGCAAAGATACGATAATGATAACAGTGATCATTAAGGTGGCCACAATGTAAAACACAGAAAAAATAACAGTTCATGATAACAACATATTGTCAGCGGTGGCGACATTGAAAATGACGTCAATATGGACATCGATGGATAATATCAAGGGCCATTTTCTGTGTTACTCAGATCTAGCTCCTCAAAACCATCGTCATTATCTTCATCGTCGGCTTTTACTTTGCTGGTGTCATGAAGAACACCACTGATGTGACTATTGACATCATTATCTCAGTCATGTACATATTGACCTTTAAAAATAAACTTTCCAAGCGGTAACCTTCAATACCCCACCACGCTTAGGGCACTCCCTCCATCCGTGCGTCTTGACAAATTATCCCTGTAACAAGTTGTTTCATAACATGGTGCCCATATGATTAGTCTTAATATGACAAACTTAATTTCTTAGACCACACTGCTTTTCCATTAAAAACAAAAAAAAATTTTTAAACACGAAAAACGGGTTTTAATTTTCTAACAAGCAGTGAACTACAAAACAATTAATTATGCACAAAAGCTCCGAATATTTCGGCCCGACATCCGGGAGCCTTTCTCAACGGAAAAAAAAAATAAATAAATAAAGCAAAAAAAAACAACCTAAATTACATTACAATAAAACATACTAAACACATAAAGAGAACAAAAAGCAAAAACGAAAGAAAAATATAAATAAATAAGAACAAAACTCACATATTAATTAAACACTTACATGCACTGAATGTCTTTCAACTGGACTCCTCTCATTATATATATTTAAATATATTAAATAAACACTTCCATGTACTGAATGTCTATATTGATTCTACTCGCCTCCTACCAGTATATAAATTGAAATCTATCAAAAATGAAGAATATATTTATACTTAGACCAAAACAATAAAAGGTCAACTAACCCCCCGGTCCATAACCCTTAATGAAATTTCACAAGTTCATCAACCATTTTATGAATTATAAATTGAATGGATTCGTTTTGTTGCAAGCTTAGCTGCAGTTCGTTTACTTTTCTCATCATTTAACCCATTCTGACCTTTGTTCGCAAGGTCATCTTTCGTTTCAGAAATATTATTAAAATCAGTATTGGTTGAATATCTTGCCTGCATTTTAATTAAACTATTATAAACTGAATTGATCCCAAATTCCCCTTAATCTCTATTGATACTAGTACCCCCATATATTATCTTTTTTATTTCTATAATTTCCCTGAAGCTTTGTAAAAGTCCTACAGACGTATCTACTATTTTTGTTTGATCAAATAAAATACTGTGATGAGGAAAATTATAAAGATGTTCTGCAACCGTTGACTCAAACGTTTCTGGTGTTTTGTTTTGTTTTAGAGCGTAATCTATTGCATTCTTGTGTTGTTCTAGCCTATTTTCTAAAGTTTGTTGCGTTCTACCCACATAAAATTTTCCACAAGAACATGGAATTTTGTAACTCCCTTTTGCAAATTTCTCGGTATCTTGTCTTTCCCTTTATTTAACAACGAGCTTATATTATGTCCTGATTTAAATGCTGTATTTATATTATGTTTTTTTAATTCTCTTCTTAATTTTTGTGATAAAATTGGTACAAAAGGCAAAGTTATGTAATTTGTTTCTTGATTTGACACATCTTCTTCTAATATTTTTGGCTCCGTCAAATTTTTTTTCCTCTTTTCAATTATTTGAGAAATCATTTTTTCCGGATAGCCATTACCTATTAGAATATCCTTAATAAAAATTAGTTAATTTCTTATGTATCATGGTGATGCTAATTTTAATACCCTATCCACTAAAGAAATAACCACACCCCTTTTTACTTGGATCGGGTGATTTGATGTGAAAGACAAATAACGGTTGTTACTAGGACAAACTCTCCAGGAATAACATTTTACAGTTATTTTTGGAGGCTAAGTTTCACCGGGTTGAGTTTTGCACTGATTGAGTTTTGTTGGGTTGAAACTTACATGGACTGAGTTTCTCCTTGGTTGAATTTCATTCAGATTGATTTTTGTTGAGCTGTGCAAGGTTGAATTTCCTGAAGGTTGACTTTACATGGGGTCTGGCTTTGTCTGGCTGAGCTTTTCTGGGTTAGAGTTTGTGTAAATTTTTTTACCGGGTCAAATTTAGTTACTATTTTTTTGTATGTTGAGTCTATAGGGAATATCCTATGCAAAAAGAGAGGGAATCCGAGAGAGGATTTTTCTTAATTACTTTGCAAGGAAAATTTCGGGTTGTACAACAAACAGTAAAAAGGTTTACCAAGTTTTTCTCATAAGCATTTCGTTAAGTACCCACACTGATTTAGTAAGAATAGCCCGAAAAAAAAATAGTTTGGTTTACTATAAAGCAGCATTAAAAAATATAGCGTTACCTAAGTAAAAAGCAATGTGGGTACACTGTATTTTTTCCAAGGTATTTCGTATAGAAAGAGTTGTCGTGAAAACTTCAGAAGGAGCTCATACAATTGAAAATTTAAAGCTTTAGAGCTCTTTATAAGAATCAAAAGTGATTGGAGGGTAACCAGTCCCCCTCCCACTCCGATCGATTACCCGAATGCATCCAATCAAAGTTTTGAGATAGCCATCCTGTTCAGTTTAGTTGAAAAGTCCAGTAGCTATGTTTCTGGGGATACCAAAGACCTCTCCCAACTGCTCTCGAGGCAATGGCTGTAAGTTATACAATTCGTCAATTGTTTACATATAATACTTTGTTAAGAAAATAGGGAATGTTTGACCCTTAGTTTCCAAAAAGACGAAGGGCATTCAGGTGAACATTTCAGAAAATATTGAGGGGAATTGAATCAAAACAAGTTATGTGCACATGGGTTGTCGAAAGGGCGTAACTGAGGAATGACTGAGTGCATTATGTTGGAACTTTCAGGATATAATGAGGGGGATAATCAGTTGACCAAAAAGGCAAAATTTCCACGCTAGTACTACTATTACTATCACTACTACTGCTGCTATTACTACTACTACTACTACTACTACTACTACCACTACTACTACTACTACTACTACTACTATTGCTACTGCTACTACTACTGCTACTACTACTACCACTACTATTAGGCCTACTACTGCTACAGCTACTACTACTACTACTACTACTGCTACTACTACTACTGCTGCCACTACTACTGCTACTCTACTTCTACCATTACTACTACTTCTGCTACTACTAAAACAAAGAGGGACTAAATAGAGCTTCTGTGGTGCACAGTCATAGTAGCACCAATTGTATGTATAGATGTTTTTGTTTCTTGGTTTACTCCAAGGAATTACTCCATATTTGAGGATTTAATTTGACTAACTTCATATTTGAGGAGTAAGGAATTACTCCATATTTTTACCCTCCTCAAGCTCCTCTTCTTTACACTAATGTTTTAATTTTACCCAAGTTCTTAAATAACAACCGCTCAAGCATAGCGGCCTTCTAATTGAAATAAGAAGCTTTTTTTAAAGCACCATATAACTTTAGCGTAAAGCGAGAGGCGTTGAGAAGGGAACATCCCCCCTCATATAAGGAATAGTTTCTACTTGTTTGAAGTTTCAATATTGCCCCTTACTTTGCATTTGAAAAAGAAAATCCTTTTTACTTACTTTTAAAAAAATTTGCTTTGAACATTCAAATGCACTTTTTGAGGTGTCGGGCTCACCGCTCCCCCCCATCTTTAACAATGACTCAGCGGTCCTCCTTGAAGATAGCTGATGCGTAATTATACATTACTGTAAATAGCTCTATCAAATATCAAGAGAATCAACTTAGTTATATGAAGCTTTAAAATAAATGTCTGCATTAACCGTTTTATTTGTATAAATTGTGTTTATTTTGCATCTGTTTGGCTCTTTAGGAACGAATGTGCCAGTAGTATAGCCATAATCTAAGGTAGCAGAGTGTCCCCCCATATAGCTATAATATAAGGTAGCAGAGTGTTTCCCCATATAGCTTTAATATCTCCGAGCAGAGTGTCTCCCCATATAGCTATAACAGTTTCAAGCGGTCAGTACTCCCGCCATACAAGCATAAAAGTCGTGAGTGTTTTCATGGTATGGTGATTCGTTTCCTGGTATGAAGTTATGAAATTCTGTCTGTTAATTAATTGTTAAGGTGTGGTTGTTTTATGTTTAACCTTGAACACGGGTATAAAAACTTTGTCGATGAGTTATTTTCTCAGTTCAAAATTGGCATTTGAAATACAATGATGCATTCTAACAAAAGGAATATTGATGAAAGCTACACGCAAGAAGTAAGTTATTCTTTTATATTCTTAGTGGGTAAAGAAATTAATTCTAATAAATTTATCGGGTGGTTTATACAGACCCCATTATAGTTAACGAATTGTTAAATATTTTTGAATCTGGATCTTCAGAGGTTGGTAAAGAGCAATATATATAAAAAAATGTAAACACTGCATTTAAATGACTTGCGGGCCTAGTACATGAGGCAAATCATACTTATTATGATTCCGGCCCAAAGTTCCCCACCCCCCACTATGCCACAACTCTCCACCCCCCCACCCCACCAACACATTAATATTTTCCAACTTCAAAATGGGAATGATATAGATATGTGTGTCGCGACTTTCACTATTAGAAAAATAATGTTTGTAGTGACCAATTTTTTTTTCAACTTTTTTTTTCAACTTTTTTTTTACATCTCTAAATCATATCATAAAAATAGAATGAAACTTTTAATTAAAATTTTAAAATCTTATTCTTGTGCATACTATTGATGAGGACTAATGATTCCGATTCAATATTTTTTTATGAAAAACAAATTTTTTTGTTTACATCTCTAAATCATATCAAAAAAAATAGAATGAAACTCTGTTTTAACCTTTTTTTTAACTTTATTTTACATCTCTTAGAATTTCATGAAACACACTTAAAACATAAGAAATTCACATTTAATATTTTCCAACTTCAAAATGGGAATGATATAGATATGTGGGTTGCGACTTTTACTATTAGAAAAGTAATGTTTGTAGTGACCAATTTTTTTTAAACTTTTTTTTACCTTTTTTTTATCTTTTTTAAAAACTTTTTTGCATATCTTAGAATGTCATGAAACACACTTAAAACATAAGAAATTCACATTTAATATTTTCCAACTTCAAAATGGAAAGGATATCGATATTTGTGTTGCGACTTTTACTATTAGAAAAATAATGTTTGTAGTGACCAATTTTTTTCTTCTGACAGTTTTTTTTTTAATTTTTTTTTCTGACAGTTTTTTATAACTTTTTTTCAACCTTTTTTCTTATATCTAAATAATATCAGAAAAATGGAATGACACTTTTAATTTAAATTTTAAAAACTTATTCTTGTGCATACTATTGATGAGGAGTGATGATTCTCTTTCAATATTTTTTCATGAAAAACAAACTTTTTTTTTACATCTCTAAATCATATCAGAAAAAATAGAATGACACTTATGATATAAGTTTTTAAACTTATTCTTATGCCTACTCGTACTTATATTCATGAGTACTGATGGTTCTCATTCAATGTTTCCTCATGAAGAACAAACTGATTTTTTTTTCCAGGTTTAAAAAGTGTGTCAACATGATAGTGTTATTGTAGAATCTAATCTCAACAAGCAGAAGTATTTGAAAAAGGAAATAGGTATCAGTGGTCGCACTATTGTAAAGGTATGCGTGCATTGTCATGACAGTAAGGAATTAAATTTCTTTAGAGTACCAAAAAAATTCCATTGTGCAAATGGTGGATATGCGAGAGTGAGATATCCAGAGATGATCAGACTCAAAGAGAATGCCAAAATAAAAATAATAACTGATGAAGAGGGGTATCTTCTGGCTAGTGCTTTTGGTAACATGCTACCAGTCGATACATCCTATTGCAATTTTTTAGGTATTACCATTTTAATGAAGACAAGAAGAAGACAGGCATACTCCGTCACTAATGTCATTAATCATATCTTGTCTACGTGCCAAAATTGTTATCTGTGTAAAAATAATGTTAAAATAGATAGTGGAATCCAAAGCAAAAGAAATAGGGAACTTGAAGACAGTATCATCAATGAATATAAATATGACTTGATAGAAAGTTCTTTTGTTCAAGGAGTTAATGGGGAAAAATTCCAGTGAAACCTTCTGCTTTAACTGGAGGCTATGAGATTTGTGAGCGATACATAGGATCAAGAAGCTATATTCAAAACTAGATTAATATTCATCTGCAATCACCGGGATATACCTCCCAACCGTTACTATCACAAGAAGAATGCACTGCTTTTAAATGAGAGGATTTTTTACTTAGGACCTTTTTATTCAAAGATATTCACAAAGTGCAATAAACCAAGTGTCATTATTGGAATAAAAAAAAGTTCCTATACAATAAGTTGTTATTTCGTTTGTTTGTTAGGGGCTCACTTTTTAGACGCTGGAACGTATTTTTTATTGACATTATTACATTGATATCTTTGATTTAAGAAATAAAATGGAACTTGTATGCTGGTCATTATTTTTTTTTTTGATCAAGTAGAATAGGACATTTTTTTTGCACTAGTTTCCTAGCAGTATTATGAGGAGAAAAATCAGTTTAAATCTTTCACGAAGAGAAAAAACCAACATGAACTTTGATACATCAAGAGAATGTAATAGTGACAAGGTAAACCACGACAAAACACTACTGAAATATTCCAACTCTTGGATTTCAATGAAAAAAAAATCCAGAATGAACTTTGAAACATCTTCAGAATGTAACAGTGACAGGTAAACCACGAAAAAAAAATACCGAAATATTCCGAATCTCGCATTTCAACGAAAAAAAATCCAAAATGAACTATGAAACATTTTCAAAATTTAACAATGACAAGGTAAGCCACGACAAACAGTACTGAAATAATCCAACTCTTACATTTCAACGATAAATATCCTAACTAAACTTTCAAACTCCAAGAGAATTTAACAATCGCAATATAAATTACGACAAAGAGTACTGAAATATTCTAACTCTTACATTTCAACGGTATAAATCCAAAATTAAATATTAACCATTAAGAGAATATAACAGTGCCAATGTAAACAAATAAAAATCACTACTGAAATATTCCAACTATTACATTTCAAGGGAAAAAAAAATCTAAACTGAACTTTGAAACATCAAGAGAATGTAACAGTGAAAAGGTAAACCACAACAAAACATTACTGAAATATTCCAACTCTTACATTTTAACGAAAAAATCCAAAATAAACTTTGAAACATCTTCAGAATGTAACAGTGACAAGGTAATCCACGACAAAACACTATTGAAATATTCCAAGTCTTACATTTCAACGAAAACAATATAAAATGAACTTTGAAACATCTTAAGAATGTAACTGTGACAAGGTAAACCACGAAAAAACACTACTGAAATATTCATACTCTTACATTTCAACGAGAAAAATCCAAAATTAACTTTGAAACAACTTCATAATGTAAAAGTAACAAGGTAATCCACGACAAAACACTACTGAAAGATTCCCACTCTTATATTTCAATGAAAAAAAAAATCCAAAATGAACTTTGAAAGATCAAGAGAGTTTAACAGTGACAAGGTAAACCATGACAGAACACTACTGAAATATTCCAACTCTTACATTTCAAGGACAAAAAAATATCCAAATTGAACTTTGAAACATCAAGAGAATGTAACAGTGAAAATGTAAACCACGGGGAAACACTACTGAAATATTCAAACTATTATATTTCAATGAAAAAAAAACACAAAATAAACTTTGAAACATCAAGAGAGTTTAATAGTGAAAATGTAAACCATGACAAAACACTACTGAAATATTCCAAATCTTACATTTCAATGAAAAATATCCAAAATGAACTTTGAAACATCTTAAGAATGAAACAGAAACAAGGTAAACCATGACGAAAAACTGTTGAACTATTCCTACTCTTGCATTTCAACGAAAAAATCCAAAATGAATTTTGAAATATCTTTAGAATGTAACAGTGACATGGTAAACCATGACAATATACTACTGAAATATTCCAATTCTTACATTTCAACGAAAAAAAGTCCAAAAGGAATTTTGAAACATTTTCAGAATGTAACAGTGACAAGGTAAACCACGACAAAACACTACTGAAATAATCCAACTCTTACACTTCAACAAAAACAAAAATCAAAAATAAAATTTAAAAAATCAAGAGAATGTAACAGTGACAAGGTAAAACCACGACAAAACACTACTGAAATAATCCAACTCTTACACTTCAACAAAAAAAAATAATCAAAAATGAACTTTGAAACATCAAGTAAATGTAACAGTGACAAGGTAAACCACGAAAAATCAACAGAAATAATCCAAATAAAAAATATCAACGAAAAAAAAAATCAAAAATTAACTTTGAAACATCAAGAGAATTTAAACGTGTCATGTATTACACTGAGAAAAAAATACTTAAATATTCTTACATTTCAAAGAAAAAAAAAATCTAAAATGAAACATCTTCAGAATGTCACACACATGAATGGATTTTTTTTTACCAGAAGAAAGATCACGGAAGTGTCTGTGTTTTTTAATTTTTTTTAAATCGATCCAGTGGTCCTTGAATATCGAGATAAGGCTCATTCGAACATAAACTAAAGTTCTATTGCTGTTTTTAAGTTACCAAAAAGATTGGAGCCCCCACGCCCATTATTTCTCCGAAATTATCTGATCAAAATTTTGAGATAGCCAGTTTGTTCAGTATAGTACAGAGATCAAACAATTATGTTTTTCGGTGTAAAATGAACCTTACAGTCTGTGGGGAGAGGCCTGTAATTTATGAAATTTGCCCGTTGTTTACGTATAGTATTTGTTATTGGGAAGTATACAGACGTTTTTTTTTTGGGGGGGGGGTTGTGCTTGGGTGAGTTCCTATGGAGAGAATCTTCCTTGGAGAGGGGAATTCCTGGGGGGGGTGAGTATCCCAGGGGACATTTTACACTGGGGAACTTGACAAAATTACTATACGAAATTCTTTTTAATTGTCTTACATTCTCTTTGAAAAATGTATCATGTGTACATGTTCTGGGGGAATCATCCAGGGGCTTTTTTCCGCGTGTTTTGCTTTCTGGGAAATAATTTCCACGGAAGGGGGGAAATCTGGAGTGATCAAGAAACCGATTAGAGATTAAAGTTCCCGATTAGAAAGAATGCTAAGGATGGAGCTGTCTAGAAGGAATTTGACGGAGAGAGGTTGCATCTTACGTTGGATAAAATATCCATGGAGGAGTCTTCCGTGAGGGGGAGGGGTATATTTCATAGAGGGTGAGCCAGATTTACCGGCATTCTTTGAAAACAAACATAAATTATTCCATGTCTAAAGGGTTACCCCCTCCTAAATAAATTACTCTTTACTCTAAAATTTGACTGTTTACTAGAACTGAAACACGGGGGCCATTTAATTAGAATAGAAAGCTTTTTTAAAAGTGCTAACAGCTTTATCGTAAAAAGCAAAGTATTGAGGAGGGGGCAACCCTTCATATACGAAATAAATCTGTCAAAATTAATATGGAAATTTGGTTTTAATTTTTCATGTACGGTGAGCCAAATTCGAACCTGTATTAGTTGAAAAACTTTCAGAAATTAGATTATAAACAAAACAATTTTTTTTTTTTACTGAAAGTAAAGAGCGACATTAAAACTTAAAACGAACTGAAATAATTTCGTATTTGAAACGGGCTGTTCCCTCCTCAACGCCTCGCTCTTTACGCGAAAGTTTTTATTGTTTTAAAAAGTAGAGTTGTGACAAAGAGTCAAACTTTAGAGTAAAGAGCGAGGAGCGGAGGAGAGGACAGCCCCTTTCATATACGGAATAATTTCTTTTCGTTTTAAGTTTAAATGTCTATCCTTACTTTAAGTTTAAAAAAAAAAATTTGCTTTTTTTATTTAATTCAAACTAAAAACGACCATGTAGTTTTCAATAAAAGTCAAATGACACAGTAGGATCTGGACTTTTAAAGTTAGAGAAGGGGACAGTAAGCAAACTCTTGTTTCTAGTCATTTTTGTTCGTTGTAAGTTTGATTTGCTTATTCAATTTAAATTTTACTCGTTTTAAGATTAATTTATTTTTTTATACTAGTACCTGTTGTATGTTTGTTTGCAATGATTGTTTATTCAATTTCTGTTTGTTTTGGGTTTCATTTATTCTTTAACAGTAATTTCGGGTAGTCTTAAGATTGAATTATAATTGAAATTTATTTCTGCTGGTCTTAAGTTTAATGAAACTCTTTAGTTTTCTTTGAAAAGTTTCTTTTTGGGAAGTTTTTTTTCAAATTAATTGTTTAGTTAATTAATTAAAATTAATTCAGTTTTAATCTGATTGTCAAGGTTTCAAATTTTTCAACATTACCCTATATACAAGGTTGGTATAACCTTGTATTTAAACAATGGGCAACATATATAACTTGTTGATAATAAACAGCGAAATATGCTAACAAATATTAAAAGTCGCAGTCGTGAGTATTACCATTTTGCCTTTTCCCCGACAGAGGCCAGGAACGAGAAACTCCAAGAAATGGCTAGTGATATTGATGCACTGACAGAAAGCGTAGGAATTAAAGAGCCATATACTGAGTTTAGTGTCACGGAACATACAAGGACTACGTGATAAGTTGCCTTATTTATATGATGAATTACTTTCGTTTGATGTGATTTCGTTAATTGAAACATGGAACAATCATTCTCCTATATCATCTCTCCCAGGGTATTTGGTTGAACAGGTTGTGCGTAAACCAGCAAGAAATAATAGACATTATGGTGGTATTTTGGTTTTGATTAAATCATCAGCTATTGATGGTTATGAAAGAGTTAATAGTAGATGTGAAAACTTAATTTGGCTGCGTTTTTGTTCTAAATGTGAGAAGAAATTAATTTGGGGCGCTGTGTATATCCCTCCGAAAAATAGTTCGTATAGTCGAGCAAATACTTGGGAAATTTTAGATGATGAACTGTTGCTAATACAAGAAAGTTATAGTGATTTTGAGTGCGTTTTGATGGGGGATTTTAATGCTTATACTGGTGTTGAGGCTGAGGTTCCAGATTTATTAATCCCAGGTTTAGGAGATTTGGTCCCTATTTGTTGTAGAATACCGCGAAGCAATAAGGATGAAAAAAGAAAAATAAATGTTTGGGGAAGAAAGCTCCTGGGGCTTTGTGGAGAACATGGTCTGATCATTGCGAATGGAAGGTTTGGAAATGATAAGGGTCTGGGCGAGTTTACTTGCCTTTCGGGCCCAACTCCAAGTGTTGCAGATTATGCGCTGATTAATACGAATTTTGCACCTGAATCGATTGATATGGATGTACTAGATTTAGTTGGATCCGATCATAGAGCTATTAAGCTTGAGTTGAAGACTGGGAAGCTTCAGGATGATGTTCTTCGAGTTATAAATTTATGTAATGGGGAGCTTAGATTAGTCGGCTTAGGAAAGCGAATTAGATATGATTTAACCGATAATGATTTTGAAACATTTAAAAAGGAGCTTGTGAAGTTGCATGTAACAAATAAGTTGAAAGCGTTAGAAGACGATGGAAAAGATATACATGGTATAATTATTGAGTTAAATGAAATAATTTGCAGTTGTGCAGTATCGTGTAACCTGACAAAAAAAAAAAAAAAAAAAAAAATGAGCGATATTTTGATTTGGAATGTACGTTAATGAAAGAAAAGGTCAGATATTTATTGAGTCATTTAAAAGAATGTGATAGAGCTGAAGATCAAATTAAGATTAGCCGAATATAAAGATACAAGAAGAGATTATAAAAGGTTAATTAAAAGGGAAAAAAAAGAGTTTGAGAATAAGAAGAAACTGGATATTGCAGATGATTTTAGGAATAAAGATTTTAAGAAGTTTTGGGGTTATATAAGGAATGATATTGGAAATGAAAAGGGAAATACCCAGGTGGCTCCAGACGCCAATTCCTGGGATGATTACCTAGAAAGCTTGGAAGGTGATTGTGCAGAAATACAAGAGGTAGCACATACCCTAGAGTTGGTTGTTTATCCTATGAAGGAACATGATTATGATTTAGTAGGGGAAGTGAGTAATGATGAGATTAAGTTTGTATTTACGAATTTAAAAGGAGGTTCGGCTGCGGGTGTTGATGGTGTACCAATGACGTTATTTAAGAATTTTCTTTCAATTTTTATGTCAATAATTGTTTTTCTTTGTAATAAGGTGCTAACTTCAGGACAATGATCAAATAAGTGGAAGAGATCATTGTTTATGCTGCTTTTTAAGAGAGGAAACCCTAAGTTGCACATGAATTATCGTTTAATAGCGCTTGTCCCTGCTTTAAGTAAGGTAATGGAGAAAATACTAGATACCAGGCTTTCTAAATGGTTAAATAAAAATAATATAATACATGAAGAACAAGGAGGTTTTAGGACAGGGTACGGGACAGTAAATACAATATTTACTTTAAAGGCATTAATTGATAAATATGGAAAGGGAAAAACTTGTCTTTATGTGGGATTTCTGGACCTCCACAAGGCGTTCGACAGTGTCGACAGAGAGCTATTGAAGGATGCCCTGTTTAGAATTGGCCTCCCTCATTTGTTTCTGAGATTGATAGTGAGTATGTATATTTGTGTGAGTGGAATCGTCTTAGTTGGTAACAGGTTTTCTAGGCTTTTTAATATTAAGCTGGGAGTAAAACAAGGCAGCACTCTTTCTCCTAAATTGTTTAATATTCTTATAAATCATGTTGTTGATTTTCTAGAGAATAGATGGCCTCCGAAAGTTAGTCTAGAGACCCATAAACTATCACTTTTATTATTTGCAGATGATATTGCTTTGGTGGCTAGTACACCGCAAGATCTGCAGACGCTTCTGAGTCACATAGAAGAATATTTGCAGATAAAAAATTTAAGGCTGAATGTTGAAAAGAGTGAAGTTGTTATTTAAAAAAAAGGGAAATAAGCGTTAAAGATAATTATAGATTTAAATTTAAAAATAAGGAACTGAATGTAATTAAAAGAATCAAATATTTAGGATTTGTTTTATCGGAAAATGGAAGTTGAAAGAGTCATGTTGATGAGAAAATTAATAGAGGCAAAGTGGCCATGTCTGCAGTTTTTAGAAACCCGTTAATAACGGGGATTAAAAACCTAAAAATGCATAAAAGAATATTTAATACAAAAATTTTACTAGTAATAGAATATGGAGCAGAGATTTGGGGCGGAGAAGCGGCACAGAAGTTAGAGTCCCTCCAGCTCCAGTATTATAAAAGACTGTTTGGATTACATCAGACAACTCTTTCACAGATTCTGAAAGGTAATACGGGCCTGTTTTCGTTAAAACTACGTAAGTCTATTTTGATGCTTAGATTTTGGCTGAAGCTCATTAGGTGTAATGAAGATAGACTAGTAAGAGCAGCTTATTATCAGATGTTGAGTTATGGTTCGAAAACGTCGTGGCCATCCCAAATTAGGTCATTACTAGAAAAAGTAGGAATGCCTTACTTATGGAATGACGGTCTTGGTTCCCATGATCTACCACCAAATTTAGTAAGCAAGGTACGATTTATCTTAGAGGGTCAAGAAATTCAGTATTGGCAAGGGCCGGTTTTAAATTCCGCTACATTGAATCATTATAATCAGGTGAAACCTAGTTTTGGAGAGGAAATTTATTTTAAATTTAATTTACCGGCTATGATTTTATGCTGATGGATTCAGCTTTGGGCGAATTGCCTTCCAATCCAGAGCCGGTAAATGGTCTTTGACAGTGGGATAGTTCATCCTGAAGGTCGGTGTTCGTGTCCACTTTATAGAGATGAGGACGAAGATTTGGACCATTTTCTCCGAAAGTGCCCAGTGCTCTCTGATTTAAGGGAAAATTACTTACATGGGTTTGTTTTGCGGCTTCCTGGTATTTTACAAAGTAGTAATCCAACCACAATATTTCGTATTGGTGCGTACATAGAGAAGGGATTAGAAAGAAGGAAAAGTTTTTACAATTAATTATTATTTATTATATGGAATTACATTTATTTTCTCGATAAATTACCATAAGGTATTTTTTGGTATGTATCATGTTAATGTATGTTTCGTAATTTGTTCTGTTATCATTCCTTTATCTTTCATAAATTTTTGTGTGTATATGGCTCTTGGGCTTTGGAAATACACGATCTATCTATATATTTATCTATAAGTCACAACACCTGTCCTAGGGGCCATCGGGGCTATGTCATCCCCGGAGGTACATTTATTTGACTTTATCGACTAGTTTGAATAAGAGGGCTATTCTGAAATTTTGATCAGATATCTTCGAGGGAGTGCAGCTAAAAAGGGACTGGGATGGGCAGTGTTGGCCCTCTGACAACTTTTTAATATCTTCCTTAACATGCTCTGAAAGTTTAAACTTAATACTTTCAGCTGTTCTTGTGTTATTGCAGATACACCTTTTTGATAAACAAAATGTACAGAGGATCTTGAGATTTAGTTTAAGATGCCCCTCAACATTCCCCGAAGTTTTACCTTAATGCTCTTAGCCGTTTTGAACACACCTAGAATAAAAAATTCCTCCTTTTTTGTAATGATAAATCCTGTTTGTAAAAAAAGGAAATTGTATAATTCATAATCCTTATCCTGAGGGTTGTGAGGGGAACATTGCATCCCTGGAGGCATAGTTACTAGACCTTTTGATTGTTTTGAACAAAATCAATTTTTTAAAAATTTTGATCACCGATGAAAGGAGGAAGCATCTAAAAAGGGTAAGGGGGGTTGATTACCCTCCGATAGCTCTTCAACATCCCCTGAAATTTTCAACATAATATTCTCTGTTGTTCCTTACATATTGATAATACGCCCTTCTGACAGTGAAAACGCAAATAGTGTGTTTATTGTGTTCAGAACCCGTCTTTAAAACTGTGGTGGGGGGGGGGTATGTCAAACCCATAGGCATAGTTATTTGAGCTTTTGACTATTTTGTTCAAGGCGTCTATTTCAAAATTTTGATCGAATATGTTTGGAGGGATTGCCATTAAAAAGGCATGGGATGGGGCTGATGGTCCTACAATCACTTTTAAAATCCCTCAACATGTCCTGAAAACTTCAACACAATGCCCTCAGCCGTTCTTAAAATAATGTAGATCCTCCTTTTGATGAACTGGATTCCAGTAATTATACCAGTTCAGATAGAGCAAAAAGAAAAAGGGTTCCTATATATTTAGGGAAAAACCGGAGTTTTAATTGTACAAGCATGAATTTAAAACGAAAAATAAATATTTCAGTTAAATCCTCGCTAGCCAAGCCAACATTCACAGATCGGGGAGATAAGTAAAAGGCGCATATTCAGGAAAATGCGGGTGGTGGGGCGAGAATTTGTTTCGATTATTTTTACAAGGGTACAGAAAAGTTATTTTCAAAACCTAAGGGATATTTTTGCTCACAAAGAAATGAAACACCAAAGTAAAGATATTTTCCAAAACCTAGCGGGATAATTGTACCACCTCCCCATTGGTGCCTTGTGTTGAACATAATAAAGAAATAAGTTAATCATATTGACAAGACAGTGTTAAAAGCCCAAAAAGCTACCAAAACCGGCTGTTTGAACATGCAAAAGCGCGTTTTCTGTTGAAGCAGCTAATTATAGTTTTAGGGATTTTGTTGCTAATTTAGTGATTTTTCTCAAGATGTAGTGATTTTTTTGCTCATATAGTGATTTTCTTTTCAAGAATCTAGTGATTTTTTTTTTCACCCGGTGGCAACTCTAAGATAGGAGCTTGAAACCTCTACAACTGGGTTCTCTGATATATTGATTCTGATGGTGCGATTTTCATCAAGACCACTTGCCTTTTTAGAAGGGCTTTTCCCCTTTTTAGAAAATCAGGCAAACTTTGAACCGGCAATCAAAATGTTTTCTTTGTGAAGTCTAGCTCGTGATGTGCTCTTTTTGCTAATAGATCTGTACAGTTTTTTCACTTACTGTAATTTTAGGCTAAATTTTTTGATTGACTATAAAGAAAATTCTTTGTAAAAGATATTCCTTAAAAAGAGGGATTAATGAAAAGGGGTGTGTAAGGTGAGAAGGTTTTTTAAAGAATTAAATTGAAGCAAGTCATGACAAAACTATACTGAGAAAAACTTTCCATAATAAAAAGCAAAAAACCTAAATATTTTCTTGTCCTATCATTTCGATATTAAAATGAAAACAGAAAACAAAAAAACAGCTATGTGTATTGTTCTTGGGCTTTATCTATTCTTTTCCGGACTTCGTCAATATTGCTTCTGAAGGGATAAGTTATAAAATGTCATATTAACCAAATTTACCCAGAAAGAAGAAGGTACAAACGTGAAAATAAAGATTTCTATAAACTTCTTCTTTCGACACTTATTAGACACATTAGGTAAAATTTATAAATTGATTATAAAAAAGTAATTTATATATTTATATAAATAAGGATTTCTAATCACCTTTGAACTGTATCCAATCTCTTTCTTGCAGGATGAATGTAAAACTACGTTACCTACTAATAGTCTGCATATTGGCACTCTTATTTTCAATATCAACAATTTTTGTGATCCTGGCAATCCTAATGAACAATGTAGTTGTATTATCCATAAGTTCTTCATTTGCAGTGACTTTTTTTCTACTGAACGTATTAGTTCAACCACCACTTTTTAAAGAACTATGTAAGTGCTCTAAAAGACCGTTAAATAATAGTGATAGTGATGCGATGCAGCACAACAGGGCTTATGACTCTCATTACGTCACAAGTGTAGTAGCATTAACGGATTTTGTCAATAAGGATGGACCCCCGCAATATAGAGACTGTGTGGATGAAATAGAACCACCTCCTTATTCTGAGCTTTATATTTAAATGAGCCTTACACTAAAATTGTGGACATCCGAAGAACAACTTGAAAAATAGTACTTGAGCATGTTTGGGTAGAAATAAGTCTTACTTTGTTTTAGACGAAAATAGATGACTCTCAGCAAGCAATAAAACAGGGAACCCTTAGCCTTTTTATATACTTTTGTCAAAATGCTAGTTTAAGCTACATTATCAGCTTTTCTAAAGATTAATTTAAAAAACTTTTTCCACAGAATAAGTTTTTCAAAGAAAAGTAAAGAACTGCATTATACAAAAAATGAGCAAAAGCAAAAATAAAATCAAATAATCTACCAAGCGGGAAACTACCACAGATCAGCATCGATAAATAAATGAAACCCAAAACGAACAGATATTACAACAAATAAAGGAGTCAAACTCAAAACAAGCAGAAATTAACATAAGTTGGGCTCAAAACCCCTATAACATCCCAAGGCCAGAACATAATTTGCACTTTATTCAAAAAAATATAAATGTTTTTACTTTTATAACTTTAATAAATCAAATAATATTAACATTTTATTCTTAGCCCAACTTATGTTAATTTCTGCTCGTTTTGAGTTTGACTCGGTTTTTTATTGTAATTTCTGTTCGTTTTGGGTTTCATTTATTTATCGATACTGATTTGTGGTAGTTTCACGCTTGATAGATTATTTGATTTGATTTTTGCTCATTTTTTGCTAACCGGAGTTCTTTACTTTTCTTTGAAAGACTTATTTTGTGGAAAAAGTTTTTTTAATTAATTTCTGTTCGTTTCATATTGACATAGTCTTTTCAGAGAAAAAGAAAATAATACTTTGAATCTTTTCGTTCTTTTAAGAATTTATAGTTTGGCCTGCTATTTGTATGCTGGACAAAAATTTTCAGCAATTTTTAACAACATACACCCTCTTAAAAATCTGGACACAAATAGTAGTGTTTAATTTAGTTTCATACCTCCTCTAGTTGACCTGAAATGGAAAACATAATACCATTCGCAATAAAATCTGTTTACTATCTTTGATAGCTTGGATACGCTTACGCTATTTTCATTTGGTTAAATTTTAAGAGCAGAAGCAGCCCCGAAAGATTGAACATAATACCTTGAGTCTTTCTTGGGATACTGCTGAGATGCCTTTTTGGAAATTAGCATTAACACAGTGCATTTTGATTTAACCTTGTGGCATCATTTAGTTATAAAACATAAAAGGCATGTGCGTGGGTAGGCGTGGGAGCAGGATTAGTTTCCCTCCAATCACTTTCAACTATCAAAAAGGGCATTAGCCCTTTCTATTTTCAATCGAATGAGCCCTTTTCGAAGTTCCTACGACAACTCCTTCGGTACAAAGTGCCCTGGTCTAAACAACAACAACAACAACAAAAAAATACATTATATCTGCATCGATCTTTACTATAAAAATGTCAAGCCTTCCAATCACTTTCGACTTTCGATTTCCAATCGAATGAGTCCTTTTTGAGTTTCTACGACAACACTTCCTATAAACACCTTATACACCCCCATGGCATAAATTACAACCCTTACCCTAAGGGCTGTGAGGGTTGTTGTCATCCTCTAAGACCTAATTTCTAGAACTTTCAACTACGTTAAACAAAATGACTATCTCAAAATTTTGATTGGATGTGTCTGGGAAAATGGTGGGCGTGAGAGGGGCGTTAATCTTTCTCCAATCACTGTCAACTTTTAAAAAAGGCACTAGCCCTTTCAATTTCAAATCAAATGAGCCTTTTTGAAGTTTCTACGACAACGCTTTCAATAAAAACCTTATATGCCCCCAGGTGATAACTTACAACCCTCGCCCTGAGGGCTGGGGGGGGGGGTTGTCATCCTCAAGGACCTAATTTCCAGATTTTTCTACTACGTGGAACAAAATGGCAATCTGAAAATTTTTATTGGATGTGTTTGGGGGAATGGTGGGCGTCAGAGGGGGGTTAGTTACCGTCCAATCACTTTCAACTATTAAACAGGGCACTAGCCCTCTCAATTTCCAATTGAATGAGCCCCTTTTGAAGTTATTACAACTCTATCATTAAAAACCTTATATGCCCCCAGGGCATAACTTACAACCTTTGCCCTGGGGGCTCTGGGGGGTTTGTCATCCTAAAATACATAACTTCCAGAACTTTCAACTACGTTGAACAAAATGGCTATCTCTAAACTTTAATTGGATGTGTTTCGGGAAATGCTGGGCGTGAGAGGGGGGTTAATTACTATCCATTCACTTTCCAATATTAAAAAGGGCAATTTCAATTTCCAATCAAATGAGCCCCTTTTGAAATTTCTACAACAATTTTCTATATAAACCTTATATCCCCCCAGGGCATAAGTTACATCCCTTGCACCGAGGGCTCTGATGGGGTTATCATCCTAAAAGACCTAATTTCCAGAAATTTTGACTACTTTGAACACAATGGATATCTTAAATCTCTTATGGGATGTGTTTGGGAAACTAATTGGCGTGTATGTGGGGTTACTTTCTCTTCAATAAATTTATAATATCTAAAAGGCTCTATCCATTTCAATATTTATATAAAAGACCTCTTTTTGGTATTCATACATTAACGATTTCTATAAAAACCTTACATGCTCCGAGGGCACAACTTAAAACCCTTGCCCTGAGGGTTGTGGGGGGGATGGGTTGTCATCCTTAAAGAACTAATTTCCAAAAATTTCAACTGCACTGAATAAAATGCCTATCTAAAAATTTTGATTAGATGTGTTTGGGGAAAAGGTGGGCGTGAGAGGGGGGTTAGTTGCCCTCAAATCACTTTTGACTATTAAAAATCACTTTCGACTATTATTTCCAATCAAATGAGCCTTTTTTGAAGTTTCTACGACAACGCTTTCTATAAAAACCTTATATACCCCCAAGGCATAACTTATAACCCTCGTTCTGAAGACTGTGGGGGGAGTGTCCTGCTCAAAGGTATAATTTCCTGAACTTTAAACTGTGTGGAACAAAATGCCTATCTAAAAATTATGATTGGATATGTTTGGGGAAATGGTGGGCGTGGAAGGGGTGTTAGTTGCCTTCACAGTTTATAGAATTATCCAGTATGTTTATCGCAGATCATTTCCGGTCTTCATTCTCGGTGCGAACAAAAAGCTCCTCCCACTTATTTCTGCATTAGCGGGTTAGTGGGTTTTCGTCAATCAATGAGAAATGGTTACAAAGTGCATTATTCGTAATTGCGAAAGTAGAAACAAACTTGGTGAGCCAGCCAAGTGGTTTGCAAATGTCCCATCTCACATTTATTAATTAATTTATATACAAATTATGACTATATCTATTATTTACATACAGTGGGCTCAACTGATTAGCCTCTGTAGGATTTTATAAAAAA
This sequence comes from Artemia sp. Qi Xiang Cuo, assembly GCF_049724085.1. Taxonomy (NCBI): domain Eukaryota; kingdom Metazoa; phylum Arthropoda; class Branchiopoda; order Anostraca; family Artemiidae; genus Artemia; species Artemia sp. Qi Xiang Cuo. The sequence goes on along the minus strand of NC_142804.1, from coordinate 27,898,577 downwards.
GGGGGCGGGGGGTGGATGAAATTTGTGAAAATAAGGAATTTTTTCTTCTTCTAATAACTGGTGGAATAGGTGTGATGGTTTTAGGGGTGGATCCAGGATTTTTTTTAGGGGGGGGGGCGCAAAATAGGTTTATCCGACAAACTTACGTTAGGAGCAATTTTAATTAATGCAAACTTGCGTTAATTAGGTAAATTACGCTACTTTAGACTACTATAGGGGGGCACCCCTCGCCTCCCCCTCTGGATCCGCCACTGGATGGTTTATAATTTTTTTTTTTCACGTCGTGATGTTTATTTTCTAGATAAGACTACTTTCGTTTTCAATCAATGTTTTCGTATGAAATGGGCAGACCTTTCCTGAACTTTAACAATAAACACCTCTGTTTGAAAATCTTTGCACTTTGTGAATTTAGATAGTGATAAGGGTTCATGATTGAGACCAATTTTAGGACTTGGGTTCTAATTATTGGTTGCTGTGGTAAAAGTTGCCATAATAGCCCTATCCAAGAAAATACCAAACGTCTGTTAAGAAGTGTTTTTCGTAAAATTCTTAGGGAACTTCCAGAAAATTTTATTTCTACTGATCTTAAGTTTAATATGGCCTTTACTTTTCTTTAAAAAAAACTTTCTTTTTCGTAATAAATATATATATATATATATATATATATATATATATATATATATATATATATATATATATATATATATATATATATATATATATATATATATATATATATATATATATATATATATATATATATATATATATATAGTATATATATATATATATATATATATATATATATATATATATATATATATATATATATATATATATATATATATATATATATGTATATATATATATAATATATATATACGTATATATACATATATATATCCTGTCGAAAGAACTTGACCTTCACGTCAGACATGATTCATTGTACAAAGTACAAAAAAATGAGTCAAAACTTAAAAAGTCAAAAATAAATAGATAATAATAAAATTAATGACTAGATTTCCTGGTTATTATGCAGCTCAACAAAACTTGGAACAACACTCTTGCGATGTCTTTCATGTTTAGCAGGGATGGGAGTCAGTTTGAGGACTTTTTGGGATTTTAGACAGTATGGTCTACTGTGGGCGGGATGGTAGGGTTCGGGGATGACGGAATATGATCGGGGAACTGACAGGTTCTTGTTACCGAAACAAAGGCACAGGAGGTTCTTTCTCTCGGCCAGCATGGTGAGCTTGAACTTACCTAGTAGATAATAATATGGAACCTTCCCTTCACCATTTATGATTCTAAGTGCTCGTTATTGGATATTTTCAATCATATAGATATTTTTTTGAAGAAAGACCGGAATGCCAAACTGGACAAGCAAACTCGAATATTGACCGGACAAAAGAACAATAAAGTTGGAAAAAATCCTTAGGGGGCAAGAAAATTTTATCAAAAGTAAGTTTTAGAAGAGAAACCGAAGGGGAAGCTTGTTTGAGGATGTTTTGAAGATGGGCGTCCCACTTCAAGTCAGCAGTAATTGTCACCCCAAGTAGTTTACCGCATGTGATAGAGATTTTGGGATGAATGGGGTTGTGAAAGTTGGGGATGATTTAAAAAAATAACTGTCATAACTGACGATTTATTAAGGTTTACTTCCTCTTCAACAAAGAAGTCTCCTGTATGACATCGTCAAGTAATGTCATAATTGAGCTTTTAATATTTCGTCGGCAAACCTCAAGTGCAGTCAGGTCGTCGATATACTTTCATCACTCTGTGTGGTCAGTCATAAGGCTATTAACCATTATAATTAATAAAATGGGACCAATCAGAGTTCCCTGGGGCACCCCACAAAACATAGGAAGGGGATCAGAATAAACCATTTTTATATTCAAGCACTTGAGAACGATTTTTTAAAAAGGAGGACACAATTGTAACTAGAAATGGACTCACTTGAAACTCCGTCAGCAGTTTATTTACATGAATATTGTGGTCAATTAGGTCAAACGCTTTCTGGAGATCAATTAATAAAAGATTCATCCAAGTATCTGGGTTTTCAAGGTTTTTAAGAACAGTGTCAAGAAGACTAACAAGGTACCGTACTGTGTCTCCTTCAGGTATCCAAATTGGTTTAAGTCAATAAGTTCCAGAATCTCTGCATTTGACCAATTAGGCAAGAAACCCTCGTACATTTTTGAAAAAACTGGGGCGAAGATGATTGGTCGTACTCCAGTAAAATCGTTTACGCCTCCCTTCTTTTGGATTGGAGTAATATAGCCCAGCCTCCAGCACGACGGGTAACGTCCGGAATTACTAGTATCGTTAAAAATACTAACAAGGGGTGTTGATGGTTTATCAGGGAATACTTTTATTAGATCAATTGGGATATCAATGGGCAAATACTAGTTTTTTACAGTTTCAGTATTTTTTCTATTATTCGCTTCGCTGAAACTTCCGGTATTTTATCTTTTGAAGTTTCAGGGATTAGCTTATTTTCCGAGAGAAGGGGGAATGTTTGCACAATACTAGCTAGGTATTTATTAAGCTCATTGGCTGTCTGTCCAGGCGCTTCATTCAGAAGAAAATCAAGGCTCTTGCACGAGCGATTCCCTATTTCTTTCATTTTCTTAAACCATTTCTGAGGTTTGCTCTGTTTTAAGTAATTTAATTTATTCTTTCCATAACGAGAAGCAGCACGTCGTATTTCTTTCTTTATTGGTGAAAAAGTTTTAGTTTCAAATAGACTAGTCCTTTTAATTTTTCATTAATGTAGGCTTTTTCTGAGAAACATACCTTCTTAGTAACCTATGAGAAACAATTTTAGTAATTTGTCATTAATTTTGTTTGAAACAAACTAACCTTTGAATTAAGATTTACACCGGACAAAACATCATCCCAACTCTCAGACGTAATCCAAGATCAAAAAGACCTTGACTTGTTATTGGCCGGTACGAAAAATCAGAAACTGAGTAATTTGTATTAAAAACTAGCAGTGGTTTCAAATGTAGCATGAAATGATATCTACCACCGAGGGGGGGGGAAGGGTAGTTTGGATATTGTAAAAGGTTTTCAAGGTTGGTGCAAATAACATCCAAACTGGTTCCACCTTTTACCACCTTGGACCGAGACTACTAAACCAAACCGGTTTTGAAGTGGAAGGGGGAGAGGTTCACTTTTAAAAGTAGGGGTAAATTGAGAGAACCGCGGGTAACATTTTGCTCTTTTGTAAAATTTTCTTCTACTAAAGAAGGGAAACTATACCTTTTATCTGAATAATCACGGGTAGTCAGTGAAACATTAACTGGTCCATTGTTGGGAAGAGAGAGAAACTTTAACTGGGCGATGGGATGGAGCGGATAATTTTTAGGGCGGACTATATAATACGGGACAATTTTCGCATGTGAGAACTCTCAAACCAGAGTCACACTGGTAGGGCAGCCAGCGGAGACAAAGTGCAAGGGACGGGGAAAGGTTTCCTGGTGATCCGGAAATAAGTCAAACCGGGAATGTTCTTTATATGGGGGGATGGGAAGGCATGATGCCGGGAAAGGGAAGTACGGTGGAGGGTGTCTGAGAGGGGAGGGGTCGGGTTTGTTTCGGCAAATAACGGGTGGTGTCGGGAACCAGTCAGTAGCTTCTTGGACGCGCAGAGTCGTAAAAAAGTGATTTTTTCGGAGGAATATCAGTGAAGGGGGAACACACTATGTTGCAGGTTTTTAAAAGTGCGTAACAGCAATATCCCAGTAACAACTTAGAGTATTAAATTGAAACTTCCAGTGCATATTGAGGGGTATTTTGAACCAATAAGAATGCACTATGTGCATACTAATACTAATTACTAGTACTACTACTATTTCTAGTAGTAAAACTAATACTGCTACTGCTATTAGTAATACTATTACGAGGGCTATTGGTAGTAATGTGGAACTCACAGGGACTGTTGAGTGGGAGGTCTGGCTGAATAAAAACACAGTATGTGCATACAGGTTATCAAAAGGTGGTATCAGCAAAATCTCAGAAACAAATTAAGGTATTAAGTTGAAACTATCAGGGCATGAGAAGGGGATAATGAACTAGACAAAAAGGAACAATGTGAACACTAGCGTATTATAGCTACTACTACTGCTATCACATAATACTACTCCCAATGCTCCTGCTACAACTTCTGCTAATATGAATATTACTATTGCTAAGGGTATTAGTAAAACATTCACCGAGTGGTGAAGGGAGTCTTGAACTGAATCAAAACACACTATATAATGTGGGTTAATAAAGGGTGCAATAGCAATATCCCAGCAACGCCTAACCTAGGGTATTAAGCTGAATTTTCCCGAGCTACCAATATTACTACCAATTTTGCTACTACTACTTCTAATACTACTACTGCTACTATTGAACTAAATCAAAATATTTTAAGTACATCCATGAGTCAAAATATCCAGGTGGGATATCTTAGGACAGGAAAACGTTATAAAGTAGAAACTTCAAAGGCAAGCTTATGTTGTTTTAAAACAAAATCAGAAGCCACTATGTGTATGCTGATTGTCAATAAGACGTCTCAGCTATATCTCAAGAACAAATGAAAGTAAGGAGCAACACTAAAGCTTAAAACAAACAGAAATTATCCTGTATATGAGGGGCTGCCCTCCCTCAACCCTCGCTCTTTATACTAAAGTCTTAAAGCTCTTAGAAAATAATTCTTGTTCAAAATCAAGGGTTTTGTGTTTCATTTTAAGTTTGAATGTTGCTCTTTACTTTCAGTTTAAAAAAATTGTTTTTTTTAATTCAATTTCTAACTGTTTTTCAAATCATGGCAGGAAACGTCTTCCCTCCCCCTCCTCGTGTGATATCTCACCTGTAAAATTCCTCCGAAAGTTTTCCTCCCCTCAGATAATTCCCCTGTAGAAAATAGCCCCGAAAAATTTCCGTATATTCCCCAATAACAAATAACATGCGTGAACAATATGGGCAAACTGCGTAAATTACTGTCCATTCCCCAGGGACTGTGAAGCGTCATATCATCACCAAAAGCATAGTTATTGGACCTTTTGACTATGCTAAATTAAAGGGCTATCTTAAAAGTTTGATCAGATGTCTTTAGGGGGAAAATGGGTGTAGGAGGGGAGCTAGGTATCCTCCAATCTTTTTGGTCACTTAAAAAAAGCATTAGAAATTTCGATTTCCAATTCTTTTGATGTATCTATTACTACAAAAATTCTGTTTTTTAGAGTTTCTGTTAGTATTGGGCCGACTCGCTACTTACTAACAATTTGTTACCACGAACTTTTCGAAAAACCAAAAGATTTAAAATTTTATTTTCTTAACCAATGAAAAAGACTATGTCAATTCAAAACAAACAGAAATTAATTTTAAAAAACTTGTTCCCCAAAAGAAGTTTCTTCAAAGAAAAATAAAGAGCTACATAAAACAAAAGATGAGCCAAAAATAAAGTCAAAAAATTTTCAAGGAAAAAATACCAGAAATTACCATCAATAAATAAATGAAATGCAAAACGAGCAAAAATTACAATAAATAACAGAGTTAAAGTCAAAACGAGCAGGGACTAAGAAGAGTAGGGCTGACACCCCCCGTGGCTTCCGAAGACCAGAACTCAATTTGCACTTTACTGAAAACAAATTACATTTTAAATGTTCTCTCTTTATTTTAGCTTTAAAAAAACACATTAAGACTTAGGTCAAATTATTAAGACTTTCAGGAATGAATATGAGTTATATATATGTATATATTAAGCTGTGAATTCATGTTTTTCTTCTTATTTTTTGATATTATGAGAAACAAAAAACACATTGCTCCAAATAAGGATCGTTTTCAGTGTCAGTCTTGTCATCTTTTTCTGATAAAAAGAAGAGACATAAGCGTAAAGTCAATTAGTGTGATTGGAATCATACCTTTCCATACAATCTGGCTGCATACTGCCTGCAAAATCACCAGAAAGAACATTGATAGCTTCTTAGATAAGAAATCCCAGACAGGCACTAAATGTTGACATCTCATGGCGTTCTCCATGGTTTTTAAGTAGATCAGATGGTTAGCCTTTATACAATTTATCTATTGAGGGAAAATCACCAAGATAAATCTAGCATTCGATTCCTACCATTGTCACATCCCTCTCTATCTATGTTATCCTCTCATTCACAACAATAGTCCCTAAAGCTGCTAAACCACTAACATTGCCGTTTGATTAGCCAGTATTTTTAAGTCTAATATGAGCTGAACAGTTTTTAAGAGCCTAACAGTATTTTAAGAGCCTAACAGACTCTGCATTCATGGATGCCGATTCTGAAACAAGTCCCATGCATCAACTCAGTTTTTAAGAGCCTAACAGTATTTTAAGAGCCTAACAGACTCTGCATTCATGGATGCCGATTCTGAAACAAGTCCCATGCATCAACTCAGTTTTTAAGAGCCTAACAGTATTTTAAGAGCCTAACAGACTCTGCATTCATGGATGCCGAGTCTGAAACAAGTCCCATGCATCAACTATTTTTTCCAGCGAATATCTTAATAGAAAAACTTCTTAGGGGCTACAGAATATCTCACTATCAATTTAGGTCTGAATAATTCCTAGTTCTGAGAAAAGCAACTTAGGACCGGGTGAGCTAAAACCTTTAAGAAGTAGTGTTTAGTACCTACTGTTTAGTACTAACATAAGTAGCTACTTTAAAAAGTAGCTGTATTCTAAGGGATACAAGAAGAGAAGGTGTAAGCAACATCAAGAAGATGGTATTTTTGTGTCGTGTTTTCTAGACAAATCAGTGAAAATTTTAATAGACCTAGGAAGTTTATTTTTATATAATCAATATTAAAAACATTTCAAAATCTATCTTACAGCGAATAAAACAAAATCACAGATGTGTGACGAATAAGACTAAAGACCAAAGCGTCCTGGAGTTCTTCTTGGAGTTCCAACAACTTTTCCAGGAGTGAATATTTCTTTCCTAGAATGAAAAAATATAATTATAAAAAGTACAAGAGGGATGGGGAGGTGTGGTTGAAGAGGAGTTTCTTGATTCAGCCCTTGACATCATTTTCTGGTTTTTTAGATTTTTACAAATCTTCCAATAGGATTCATATGATTCATCCATCTTTTACTGGTTTGACAAAGTTCTGTAGCACCACTTCATCCTTTAAGGATATCTTTAGAAAAGCTGATAATGTAGTTGAAACTAGCATTTTGACAAAACTATATAAAAAGGCTAAGGTCTCCCCTGATCCATTGCTTGCTCAGAGCCATCTATTTTCGTCTGAAACAAAGTAAGACTTATTTCTACCCAAACACCTTGGAGGATTTTAGACAACACAACTTCCTGTTTAGCAAAATCTGGAAACAAATATACATCAGCTGCTTTTCCTTAGCACGGAGAGCACTGAATTGCGAAGTCCCTAAATTATAATATAACATAAAAACCAGGTCCTTCAGAATAATAAAAAAAAAAAAAAATATCTTTTCGGAAAACTCAAAGCGGACATAAATTATTTTGTATATAAGGTCCCCATCCTCAGCCCCAACTCTTTAATATGGAATTCTTTTTTGCCCTTAGTGCTCTGCGAAAGGATACTCAGAGGGAAGGACAACTGAAACTCGACAAAAAGTATTTTTCACAAGGTATCAAGAATCAGAGCTTATTGAAGCGCGCTTGCTTTAAACAGTACAATTCTCAGTTCAAGTGCTTTAAAAGGCAATCAGTTAAATAAAACATTTAGCCATTATTCATTAGCTATACCTGATGCAACCATAAGAACTTTAAATAAAGCAATATAAAACTTCAGCGTAAAGAGCGGGGGCTGAAGACGACACAGTCCTTTCACATATTGCATAATTGGTTTGTTTTGAGTTTTACTGCCCATGGTAATCCCCCCCTACTCTTTCACCTTTGTGGATATAAGCATACCACGATGCGGTATTTGTCAAAAAAAACTTCCACTGGACTACTGTAACAAACGAAATAATCCAAAATAACTAATAAATAAGTATCTTCTCAATATAAAAAGATTTACACATAAATTAGGCTACAGTTCCCTCCATTTTTGACGTCATTCACATCTTGAGAAATCCCCAAAGGCACCTAATAGCATAATGTAAACACTAGCATACATTCACACTAAAGGAATTTCTACAAAAAAAGGGGCATCAATTCCCTTAGTATTGGTGTTTAAAGATAAATCCAAATCTGGGATGCTCGATCAAAAGCATTGCATTACCACAGACAAACAGCTATATAGTGTGTTTTGATTTAGTTCCAACATCCCCAAGAACAAGTCTATAAAGTTAAAACGTATTACCCTTAGGTGTTACTGGGATATTGCACAGACACATTTTTGACAATCTGGAGACACATATTTGCTTCTGATTTAGTTTTATACCCCCTCAACTTTCCCTTAAAGTTTCAACTTAATATCCTACGCTGTTCCTTAGATACTGCATTTATGTCATTTTGACAACCTGGATACGCTTAAACTCTTTTGATTTAGTTCAGTAGTAGTAGCAGTAATAGTAGTAGCCCTGAGAGTTTCAACTTAATACTCTTAGCCGTTCCTGGAATATTGCTAATATACCTTTTGACAATCTGCATGCATATAGTACCTTTTGGTTTGTTTTTACATTACCATCAACTTCCTCCGAAAGTTTTAACTTAATACCCCATTCCGTTCCTGAGATAGTGAGTCAATACCATTTTCAAAACCTATATGCACTTAAGCTCTTTTGATTCGTTCAATATTAGTAGTAGAAGTAGCAGCAGTAAAAGTAGTAGTCGTAGCCCTGAAAGTTTCAGCTTCATATCCTAAGCTGTTGCTGAGATATTGTTGATAGGCCCTTTTGACAACCTTCATGCACACAGACCCAGGATTAAACATACCCCCTTTTCCCAATATCAAAACCTATATGAAAACAGTGGGCAACTTGCATAACTTAAAGCTCTTGCCCCAAGGACTGTGGGGGACATATAAACCCTGGAAGCATAGTTATTGGGGTTTTCAACCATTTTGAACAAAGGGGCTATCTCAAAATTTTTATCGGGTGTCTGAGGGGAGAAGAGAGCTAAAATGAACAACAACTTTGGACTCTTAAAAAGGGCACTAGAATATTCAATTTCCAATCGAGTGAGCCTCTTTCAAAGTTTCCACGACCATTGTTTTGAAATGATCACTCCCAGAGAAAAATATAATAATAATACATAGAGACCCTTTCTTTACTTAGGCAGCGCTATTGAGCTGCCTAAGATAGTAATAAGTAGTCGTTAATACGCCTTGTTAAAGAGAGGTTAGTATAATGCATACCTCTTTCTAGCCGCTGCCTCTATTTTTTCTTGTTCTTCCTGAGACATTCGAATTGACTCTTGAGCAAGCTTCATCTCTTCTTCCATTTGACTCATATGCTCTTGTGCTTGTCTTCGTTTCTGTACACGACCAGCCCCAGATTCCTAGTGAAAAAAAAGAAGAAAAATCCAAGAAGCTATCCAATACTAATAAATAAAAACTGGGGATTTTTTTCTGAAGATGGCTTGTAAGGTTGTGGTTTATAAGGCTTAAAACATATGCTCAAATTAAAATTGTTCCGCACAACCTAGTTGAAACAAGCCTTTTATTGAAGAGCTAGAAAAAATAGCCAGTCGGACAACATATATAAAAGAAAATTAATCATAAGGTGTACTCTTTTGTGATGAACTCATGAACCAATATTTTGCCCTCTTCCCCAAACACAAATATTTTAATTCTCCTTACCTCAACCCCAAAAAACTTCCACAAAGTTTCAACTTGATCCCCAGCCCTGAGATAAAACAGGGCATAATTACTTAACTAATCGTAAAATTCGTCGCCTTTAATGAAAGGATTTACCTGTATACAATCTCTGTAAACTGTATGCAATATTCGCTTACCTTCAGGCACAAAAAAAACATTGCATTACGCAGACATCAGGTTAGTTAAAGATACATGCCAATTTCAGAGGTAGATTCTATCCTGCTCAGTTAAGATATGTGTTGAATCATTTTCTAATTTGATTATAACTTACTACTAAGCAATATGGTCCATTCAATTTCCCATTGTCCTCCCAAGCATTCATAGTGAGTTTAAAGAAGCTATAAATTTCTATCGACAAAATGGCGTAGCGCTGAATAGTTGCTTCGCAAGCATGCCTGGTTTAGCTTATTAGTGCTAATGTTCCTAGTTTCTTGCCCTGGCAATGTAAGTAATCAAAGACTTGATCCTTTTGACTTTGTTTAGTGGAGTATTCATGCAAGTTATAATTGACGATTTACGAACTTTATTCACTTCGACATGTAGTAGCGCCATCTACAATCGTCACTATGGCAATTTGAACTCCTAAAAAAGCCACCAGATGGCAATGTTGTGACGTTGCCGGACTCTTGAAGACTTAGTTCACCGAACTAAACGTAAAAGGCGCGGTTGTCAAGGAGGAAAACGGAATAAGCGTTTCAGCATTCCAGTGCATATTTCGCAGGAAAGGTCGAACCATAAACAAATTCGTAGACGAAGGACATTGACAGTAGTTAACTGTAAACCCCCGTTTGAAATCCCACCCATTCTACGACCCTTATATAACGACCCGGTGCCTCATGCTGTTCATGCATCCCCTCCAATGCTTGAACCAGATTGGTTTTCAGTGAAAGTGAAAATGCCGAAACTTCTTATTCTGCAACGCCCGGTCACTGAACAACAAAATGGACGAGCTTGAGGTCCTCATGAAACAAAATTGCTGCCCCATAGCAGCAGTGACCGAATGTTGGGACGTTACCGATGAGACGGGTCGCATTAAAGGCTATACGAACTTTTTTAATAAAAGGCGTGATCGTGGTCTAGAGCGCCGTGTTGGAAGTGTCGGTTTGTATTTTCGAAAAGACATTCCGTGCAAACTGTTAAGCAAACCTACTGACTCCTGTTGCGAAGTGATTTGGGCCGAGTTCAAACCCCCATTCCTGTCAAGAAAGATCTCGTGCCTCATCATCGCGGTAGTATACTATCCCGAAGGTGCAAAAAACAGGAAAGATTTAGTTCAATATCTACAAACATTTATAGACAACATCTGTCGACAGTGTGCAGCTCCCGCAATTATTATTGCCGGAGACTTTAATCAAACAAAGAAGCAGTTGATGTCGAATATGCTCGACCTAAAACAAGCAGTGACAGTTCCGACCCACTAAAGTGGGAGCATACTCGACCTAATTTTCACGGACCTTTCCAACCAATACCTCCCAGAGCGCTCTTTAGGCCCATTACAGAACTCAGACTACTTTGTGATTTTCTGGGAGTCCAAATCCAACTTCCAAAAAGTGAAGAAAACAAAAGTAACCACCCGGCCTTTGCCTAAAGTAAGTTTCTGTTCCGTTGGACGCTGGATTAGAACCTTTGATGTCAGTGAGATCTGCACAATACCAGACATAAACCTCAAAGTTGAGACTCTGAACTCTGTTCTTCTGCAGAAATATCACAAACACTTCCCGTCCAAAACAATTGTAGTTAGTGACAGTGACAGGCCTTGGATAAACCAAGAAATCAAAGCGCTAATCATGACCCGATGCCAACTCCACTCGAAAGGTGAAGTAACAGCGGCAAAAAAGCTGCGCAATCACATTGTGAAAGTAAACAAAGCCGCTCAGAAAGCTTATGTTCGTGATAAAGGGACTCCATTGCTGACTACTAACCCTCGTAAGTGGCACTCCGAAGTTAAACGACTGTCTGGAAAACTTTATTGTAGTGACTTGAAGATACAGAAAGACCATGGTTCTCTAGTGTCCTCAACTGAAGTAAATTCCTTTTTTGCTGAAATTTGTTCGACTCACCCTTCATTCACTGACGAAGACATTGAAAGTCTCTCGTCTGGCTTTCCCGAAGAACAAATCGTAGAAATACCGGAATACGTGGTCTGCAAAGAGCTTGAAAAACTAAAAAAGGACTGTGCTTCATATCCAGGTGAGCTGTCCGTCAAGCTGCTCATTGATTATGCACCTTTTCTAGCTAAACCTGTGACGTCTATTATCAACATGTTCTTCAGAGAGAAAAAGTTCCCTCAGGTCTGGAAGAAATCCTACGTCCGTGTTATTCCAAAGACAAAATACCGCAAAACTTATGACGAGCTCTGGCCCATATCAATAACCTCCAAATCTAGCCAAAATGACCAATCTATTTACTTACCGTGAACTTTTGTCGTAAATAAACCCTGGCCTCGACCCTTACAATACGGGTGCCTGAAAGGCAGTAGAACGACTCACTATTTAGTGTGATTTTACCACTTAATAGTAGAACGGCTAGACAAAAGGGGTACCATAGCTAATCTCCTTTTGACCGATAATCGCAAGGAATTCGACCTGATCCGTCACATCACGGCTTTGCAGAATCTAAAACGAATGGGCACTAGACAGACTATTCTGCTATTAGTAGTAGACTTCCTGAGACATCGATACCAGTGCGTCTATGCGCTTTTCCAGGGTGACCTTGATTCGGAGTGGCCGGAGCTAACATGTGATGCCTCTCAAGGCACCATACTTGCTACTCTCTTATTTTTAGTCGGCATTAACTACATTTTATTTGACAACACTGAAGAACAATTCAAATCTGTGGATGATTTGTCATCTTTGCTGGGATACCTAATTGAGAAATTTTAAATAATACCTCAGTTTGATTCCGACCTAAAAGATAAATTTATTGACCTACTTAGCAAAAGGGGGCTCCAGTCTAATATGAAGAAAACAAAAGTGATGCACTTCAATCCTGTAAAAGGAGATGTTGCTTGCCCCGAACCACTGGTACCCAGCCACGTAGACTGCAGTTGTCCTTTGTGTGACATTCAGTGACGATTGTTCGTTTGGGCCACACGTCACGAATCTTTTGAGAAAGGGCAACTACGCGCTGCGATTCTTAACCTCACTGCATCGATTGGGTTTTTCCATAAAGCAATTGCTGCTCGCGTACACATGTTACGTACGCCTTCTGCTAGAATACGCGTGCCCAATTTGGGAGCCTCAAATGCATAACATCGACCTCTTTAATGATAAACTTGAGACAGTACAAAAACGAGCCCTAAACATCATTCTAGGAATCAAATATGTTACTTATGATTCAGCCCTCGCAGCTCTACGAATCCCAAAACATAAAGAAAGAAGTTATCAGCTGGTGTGCAAATTTGGCCACTCCGTTCTTTCGAGTGATAAACACCGATCCCTACTACCCCACACCATCAAAGTCAACAGAAGCACACGCCACATGAATAAGCTGGAACCAGTACACTGCAGGACAAATCGTTTCAGCAATTCATTCGTTCCTTTTTTTACTAGTGTTATTAATCGTAATTAGTGTATATTTATATATTGTTGTAAAGGGTAGCGTAATTTAGTTGCGGTGTCAGCTGTAACTACGACAGCTAATTTTATTAAATGAATCTTGAATCTTGAAGATTAAGACACATCTTATATTGAACATAATCTTAAATGATTTCTAAGCTAAGCACGGCTTTTTTTTACAAGATCAGGCTCAATTGATGCATTACATCCACAAGGTGGAAACAAAAACAACTAAAAGACAAAGGATGCTGGTATACATCCTTTGACGTAAGCGCCCGTTTAAGATACGTATTTTGCACCGCGAAAGAATAGTTAATATAGTGTCATTGAAGGATTTTTTTTCTTTTACTTTTACTTTTATATTTTACTCTTTTATCGTAATCTTTTACTTTTAACTTTTACTATTCGAATAGCTAGGAGCTTTTTATGTGTACTTTGGTCCACATTTCCACTATTCTATTTTACTAATGTCACACTTGACTTCTAATTGTAATTTTTTCGCGTAAAAAGGCTCAACAGCCTCTAGTTTATACTTTATTTGGTATATCATGCATTTTTAAACGATGCAGAAAACACCCCTTTGCTGTAACTTTTGATTTTTTCTTACGATTCTGTCCTTTCTTAGAGGAATTTCTTCAGCTTTTTGAAGTAGCTCATTCGGACCAAAAAAAGCCTACGGGAACAGTTTCACGTAATAAACTAAATGAAAATTGTTATTTTCGACAAAGCGTGGATTGCCTTGTTTGGAACAAAGCCATGAAAATTCCCCCGAGAAATCTTGAACATATCTTAATTACGACAATTAATCTCTAAGAGCTTATTATTACCACTCCATTGTGTTTATCAGGTTTTGTTTTATCCAGAGAATACAAATTTGGAATAACATATAATATTCCGGCACCATAGTCAATAACGCGCGTATAGAAACCTGGCCCATTTCGTCGATTAACAGCATAATGTTTTAATGGCGTCCATACAAAATCTCCTACAAATCAATGTAATTTAATTGTACTTGAAAATCCATTTGTAAAAGCATAAAAAGGACACAAAATTAATTATGTAAAAAAAGAAGAGGGGAACACAAAAGAAACATTTATATTAACAAAACAACAACATGTAAACGCAGCTTAATGCCAGAGAAAAACAAATCGGGAAGCCAATTGTAAATCGAACAAGATAACTGTAAAGCCACATTGGACTTAGTGCTTTCTTTTTAAGTTTTTCACACAATTCTTAAACCACAGTTTCTGTGTCTGCTACACTACATTTATAAGTCGATCATGAGTTCCGTATCGATAGTTGTGAGTAGAGCAAATTTAGTGAAAACAGACAAAGATGGAAGGACATTTGCTTTGTCAGTTTTAGTGAATATCTTCCAGAAAGGCGCAACATACAGGTTATAACGTGGTGCGACAGTGTTGTGAACTAGCAAATTGAAACCGCTTAAAAATAGTCTTTTGGAAACACAGAAACAGATATTCGGCAAGAAATATGTGCCATAAGAAAAATGTGAGTTCAGTGCCGATAGGGAGGACAAGGAATGAGACACAGTCAACTGTCTTAATAACGAAGGCACCAAAGAAAAAAGTAGTGATAAGAAATCCTCATTAAAAAGAACAACTTCTGGTTTTTCTGACTTGGCTTTAAGCTGGAGATTTCGGTATTCATCAGAGAGGACGAAAAAACAAAATCATAAATACGCTCAATAGTCCAACTTGGATTGACGATATCATCAGCTCAATTTAATGCTGCCCTGAAAAATGCTAGATGGAGGGCAATTTCCCTCTGCGGCGAAAAGATAATTGTTTAAGAGGATAAGAGAAGTGACAGCCCCCTGGCACGCTTTTTCGAGAACACGAATTTGTCTTCTATGGGTAAATGGACGACAACTGTTGGATTGAGGAAACTTGATGCAGGTTTTAAGATTCGAGTACAAATTTCTAAGTTGTCTAAAGACTGCCAGAGTTTTTGCAGCTTGGAATAAGAGAATCGAAAGGGCACTTTACATCGTGTCCTCACAGGGCCGATTAAGAACCAGAAGCATTGGCATCAATTAATGCGTTTTCGAAAATATAAAACGTAGGATAACGAAGAAAATGAGGCAATTCATAGCCACTGAACAAAAAATATATTTCAGCCAAGACCCTGACTGAGCTGTCCTTAGTGCAAAAACATGAACAAAGAGATAAATAAAAGTCCACGGAATAAAATAAAAAGACAAAACTTATAACACAAAATTAAAATACGGCTGACCGGAAGTTGAGCCATCCTAGCCCAGTGGTTGGCACGCTGGAGATACAATCCTCTCTTCTTCAGGGCAGGTTCTAGAGTTCTGTGGTCGCTAATTATCTAGTTTGGGACGGGGATCCACGGTGTGACACTGTAAGCTCGGTCAGAGTTGACCCAGCTCCAAATGGGTAACTAGAGATATCTGGAGGAAAAACCCAGAAAACGTCGGATAATTTTTCCTCAGCTATACATAGTACTCACGGCCGAGGGCAGAGAATCGGAAGATTGACATCTACACTACGCGGGCAATTCGTCTGCATGCGTAATTTTATTATATTTTTTAGCGGCAGGCGGAACTTTCGGCCGAAATAAATGATTTTTTCTTCTTTCTTCAGTGGCTGGCTCTGATATCAAACTTTGTAAGTATTTCAATCCTAAAAAGGTGTCAAATATCCAAGTCTCCACAATAATGTGCTGTTTTTAACAACTCTAACTTAATGCCATGTGGATTGTATCAATTCTTTAAGCTTGTCCTTTAGCGGTTAACTGAATTGTTGTCCTCAGAAACAGTACTTTAGGGCAGGAGCGAATCTACAGCATTTTCATTGGGGGGGGGGGGGGGGGGCAAGTGGGGTCAAGATCCGAATGTTCAAGTAGCATGGTCTATATAATAGATTTTTCTCCACATTATGGAAGGGGCAAATGCCCCCCCCCCTTGTCCCTCCCAAACGACGCCCCTGCTTTAGGGGATTTGTCGTAATTGCTGACATTATACAAACTTTTTACATTAGAGCACCACAAAATAATTACATTAAGACCTTGTAGCTTACAGCATTCCACCCACTGATTTTTGGGTAAAACAGCGATATTAACAAGTGTACAAGTTAAAAAAATGGCTATACATAAGAAAAAAAAAATTAGACGACTGATAAGGCAGCCACTGGCTAGGGACAAAGATAAATACTATAATTAAAAAGAAATAATTAAGAAGCAAAACTTAAAACATACCTTTACAGAGTAAAACATTGGTCCAAGTTCAGCAAGCCATTGGCCATCAACGGCAGTTACGTTCTGCATATATTCTTTTGCTGTCATCACTAGCTCATGATAGACCACATAATCAGGGGTATACCCCATACCAAATAAAGCTGAAGTAGGGTGCAAGTGACACGGCATTCCTAAAATAATAAATACAATTATGTAAAAAAAAACAAAACAAAAAAAAACAAAAAAAACACACAAACACACATATGAATGACTCTCACTTCAACAAGGTGTAGCACCCCAATCATTTCTGATGGAGTCCTTAACTATGATGTCTTTAAGTTGTATTTATTTTGGTCGTCTATATTACCGTACTTATAGCAAATTTGTAATAAGCCAGGTCAAAAATCCATAAATACCAACTTAGGTGGTATATATCACGCTATGATCTTAATGATTTTAATGATTAAAATTAATTGCTAAGAACCATTCTGAAATAATCCCTGGATGATCATGGATCAAAGGAGGAATATATATATATATATATATATATATATATATATATATATATATATATATATATATATATATATATATATATATATATATATATATATATATATATATATATATATATATATATATATATATATATATATATATATATATATATGTAACATTTTGCGACGTTACAGGTGGATGAGTGCTCATACCCTTCTATGAGCTCTCCAATTGTAGAGACTGAAAATCCTTTAATAATTCTGATTTCAGAAAGATGAAAAAAAACAAAGCATTTGCAGAATACAAACTAATAATGTTTTAATTTTAGACGTCAATACTGCAATATTAGCCCCAAACGTGCGATCCGCTAGTTTATATACTAAATAGAAGCTTTGGTAAAAATAGAACACTATTCGTTAAATATATACTTTTGTTTTGATTTCAGACGACCATGGTTTAAACTTAACAATATTTAATGTTACATTTTTAGTAATTAAAGACCATTCCCTTGGCAATCACTGAATGATAGTTAGTCAAAAGAGGTTCAGCTTATGTATGCATATGCATACATATTTAGGAGGTAGAGGAGTAGGAGGTTGGACGGGCCCAAGGGTCTCTACTTAGGCCTTCCAATCCAATATATTGAAACCTTTATAAGACACAGATTTCAACAAAATATATCCTTTTCCCCTTTCTATTTAAGTTTATTCACGGAGACTCTGTTCTAAATAGTACACTTGCATAATTTAGAATCCTATACCCTGAGGAGAACAGATGGTGTCACCCCTAAAAGCCTCACTAAGAGTTGTGATTCTTTTCCTCTTTTCATATAGTTCCAGAGTTTGACCGCTGAATTTATTGTCGCATACTGTCTAATGCATTATAACTACAGTGAATTATCTGTGAAGAAAGAAGGCAAATTTGTATTGAAAAATGAGAAAAATAGGAATTTTGAAGTGTAATATGGGATATTTGGATTAAGCAGGTGTAGGTTATACATAAAGTGGAGCAGAGGTGCACGCGCCCAAAAAGAGAAGGTGGTAGAGGTGTGTCAGATATCTTTCCCCAGTAGGGAGCTGTTCAATAAATTGCATTCTTAGGCCAAAATTTAAATTGCATACACAAGGAAAAACAAATTTTCATCGTTTTAAAGGGAACATGTTTGAAAATGGTTTCTGATTACAATTCAGTCAAATAATGCAATTTCCACCAAGGTTATTATTTAATGAGTATTGTTAAAGGTGTTGATTACAAATTTGAGGCTAATATCCCAATATAGAAATTCAAGACCAAATAAAGTTTGGATTCCATGTTTCATTGTGTTTCATGTTATTAATTACTTTATTTATACACATATAAATATCTTGTTTATCTAAAAACATTATAGCTTACCGTTTAAGGAAAGAAGTAAGAAATTCTTAAGAATGGCCGGAAGATACAAAAGCTCATAAGACATACACAGAAGAAGCATTTACTATGGACATAAGCAAGATGTTTACTTTTCACACAGTTTGTTTGTCTATAATAAACATTTTAATAAATATTTGTAACGCATGAGGAATTGCCTAAAAAAAGGTTTGTGAGAAGGTTTATAAGCAAGCCAAAAGGGACGAAGTACAAAGTGACCAACAGAAAAAAGAAAAAAAATTATGGGAAAAACCATTTAAAACCCAAGGAGGTAGCTTAAGCTCCTAGATTTATGATATTTGAGCGGCAGTTGATGTGTACCCCACAATGCCAGACGTTTACTAGAGCAAAAACAAAATAAGGTAACTCTTAGGAGGAGAGCATTATAACCTTGAATCTGGAATCAAAAACTTAAAAAGAGCGAGATAGAGAGAAATCCCACATAATTACTTTCCACATAATTATGTTCAGGGTAACTAACCTCCAAGTAATTACGACGCTGATAGATTCCAGGGTGAGAATTGGAGAGAAATTTTTCAAGAGCAGTTATTGTGCTGACCTTTTCAAGAATAGTTACTACATGTAACTATGTTACTAACTATGTTACTATGTAACTATGTTACTATGTTACATAGTAACTATGTTACTATGTTACTATGTAACTAACATGTTATTATATCCACGCGTCAAGAGATTTAGAGGAAGTTGTCAAACTGGACCTATCCCAGTTACAGATAGGAATGGCACTTCGATTAGCAAAAAAACTGCTAAAGAGAGACAGTCAGAACATTCTCAGAATATTTTGAATCGTGATAAGGTTGCGGAAAATGACAGAGGAAAGATTAAAGAAAATTTCGACATTGTGGAAGCGAAGGAAGAGTCACTTTGCGAGGAGTAGTTAGAGATTGTACTAAAAGGACTGAAAAAATATTTAAGGGATCGGTGCCGATGGGATAGTACATGAATTTTTGGAATGTGTATTTGCCAATTCAAAAATAAATTACCGAAGATTATGCACATGATTTCTGAAAACAAGGAAGCACCTAGTGAGTTTGGGATAAGTTTAATTAAAAGCCTTTATAAGGAAGATGATATGTGATTGTGGTAACTAGAGAGGTATTGGTTTAATTTCCAGAGGCAGCATGCAAAGTAAGCAAATTACTTAGCATGATGGTGCTTATTAGACAAAGAGATGTTTAAATAAAGTTTCAAGACAAGAACAGCGCGGTTTCAGATGAGAAGAGAATTTGTCGACCAAATTTTCAACTTTGAATAATATTTGTAAAGCTTTGAACCACAATTCCTTTAGTCCTCAAGTTTTAGTTTTAGTGATAGAAAAGCTTTAGTGAAGGTTTTATTCTTATACGGTACACAGTTATGTACATTAGAGTTTTTAGTTCTATATATGAGAATAGTATTGCTTTGGTTAAGGTAGAAAGTGAGATCAGCAGTTGATTTGGTGTCAAATCTGGATTTTAGCAAGGTTGTGTCCTGTCCCCATTTACAAAGATTACTTTGATAGACTTTTCTCAAAGGAACACGGCAAAGGCTATAGGGCAACGTGGCATCAAATGAGAAGGTAAAACTCATAGACTTAGATTATGCAGATTGTTTGAGTGTCCTGGATAGATATGTTAGCGACAAAACGAGTTTTTTGTGGTTTCGAGAGTTCAGGGCGCGAGAATAGGTACGAAAATTAATATGAAGAAGACTAAGTCACTTAGACTAGGAATAAACGAGGGTGAAGAGGTGATGTAAGGTAGCAAGAAAACTGATCAAGTGGTTAGCTTTACTTCGTGGATGGGGGATAAAAAGAAGATTTAAGAAAAAGTACAATACCCAAGGCGCATTGTATTTTTTCGCAGTTGGAAATGGTTTGGAAAAACCATGGAAGCCATGATAGTGACAGTGGTTAAGCATGGCTCTAAAATTTGGCTTTGAAAAACAGAGGAAGATTTCTTAATTGTTTTCCAAATGAATTGCCTAAATAGAGCCTAAAGTATTCATTAAGACTTTTTAAACGTTTTCACATGCTGACCAATGGTCTGCGTTTCGCAGGTACCAATCTCTTGATTCAATGCCTTCTGCCAGGAGTGCAATGTGTGGTTGGGGGCAAATCATCAGAAGCTTCCATTGTTTTCCCCCTACATTTCTCAAGGTACCCATTTAAAGTTAAAGCTGAGTCGACTCTGGCTGAGCTTATAGAGTCACACCAGTGACCTTCGTTTCAAACCAAACATCCAACGACACCAGGACTCGAACCGCTGAAGGAACATGGCAAAGGCTATAGAACATGGTAGAGCAAGGCAAAGGCGAATGTATATCAATCAGTAAGCTGCACGAGAATGTAATTCGGTCCCGCTTTCTAGAGCTACGATGAAGGAGGATCAAGATGGCTCGGCCATTTTTTATGGATGAAGGATTACAAATTGCCAAAGATTTTGCTTTTCGGCCATCCATCAGGGCCAGAAAAAAGCAAGTCGGCCCCAATAGGGTGGGAAAAGATCGTTAGAAGGAATTTGAAGAAAATTGAATAACGGGGGAGGGGGTAAAGAGTGAAAGGAAGAGCGTCCACAGCTATTCTAGCCTAAGGCTAGAACAGGGCGGTGTCATAAATTGTATGTAGTAGTAGTAATAAACTATTTGTAGTAATTAAACCTGTTTCTCGTTTTGCTGTTTTTTTTCCGATAAAATTTCTCGACAACGAATCTTATTGATTACACGACACCGAGAGCTTGCATTCCAAATTCATTATCTTGGAAAATTTCTCCGAAATCTTACTCAAAGTTAGGACAAGTTTTTTAATTAATCAACCATGAGAGTATTTTGCCAGATTCCGAATACCTTTTTCCATCTTGGCCATCTATTACTCTTTTCACACGACAGCGAGTCCACAAAATATTTCAATTCAAGATTCGGAAATTGAAAACTGATAGATTATGTTTAACGTAAGTTATGCAGGTGGCTTCATCCCAAAAAAAGAAGAAAATGAAAACAAACTAACCTGTCCTGCAGTTGACATATTCACCGAGACCCTTTAATCTAGCAGCTTGGTGAAAATATGCAGAACAAATACATTTTCGGATTATGTCCCATTCTGTACCACACGATACAATCGGTATTTTTTGTTGTTCCATGATTTCCTTCAGCTGAGCATGGACTTCCCGAACGCGACGCATAGCCTTCGCATGGACAAAGTGATCCGTACACCATGATGAAGAATACTTATTTACTCGCCATTGATTGTAGACATGGAGTAAAGTAAGGTGATCTGATTCAGGTACCTGCAAAAAAATTATCATGTTCGTAATACACAGGGCTAAAAACTTTTAGCATGCTAAACAAGAGAGAAAAGTGAAGCCATCCTTATGTATTACCCACTTTTATAACATCAGTGGATAGTGATGAATAGCAATCGGCTTTTTTTTTATTTTTTTTTTCATTCAGCTTAGTTATTTGAGGGTGTTTGTGTCTTGACTTCGTTTTTTTGCAATTTATTGTTTTTCCAATCCTTTCATGTCCATATTTTTTTTTTTTTTTTAAAGTAAAACCAACAACATGTTCTTCGACAAAAAGTAAATAGCAACAATAAAATTAAGACGATAGGCACCTAACTACAAGAATAAACTTAAACCGAACATACATTAATATGATTGAAGAAATCAAACCTAAAACGTAAAGAAATTGCCACAAATACGAGCGGGGCTGGCAACACCCACATATTCCATAGAACCTCGAGTGTCATATGAGCTTTACTGCAAACGAGATATATTTGAAAAGTCCTTAACAAACTAATGGTTATTAATCTTAAATCGCCCGCGTAAACACGAGGTACGGTAGAAAAGTAACGAGAATGATTTTCCTTAACAAAGTTTTTATCAAATTCAAACATCAATGTTATTCCCTTCAAATTAGTTCCCCTGGGCAGCTAAACATCGATGGAGAGGTTGTTCCAACTCTTCGTAGTAGCGCTGGAAGTCTTCATCCGTTGTGGTCTTCAGAATGTCTGTTACAGTATTTTGGATGGTTTCTAAAGTTCCAAAATGAAAGCCAATCAGTTGGGTCCCTTTAAAAGGGCACTTTAATTTTAATTTCCGCTCGAATGAGCCCTCTCCCGATATTCTAGGACCATTGGTTCGATACGATTAGTTCTAGGACAAACAAACAAATAAACACGCATTCATGATCTTTATTCTGGGGAAAAAATTACAGAATTCCACATTTTTGAAGATCAGAGCTTGAAACCTCTACAGTAGAGTTTCTCTAATACACTAAATCTTGTGGTGCAATTTTCATTAAGATTTCTTAATTTTTCACATTTTTCAAAAATCGAGCAAATTTTCTCAGGCTCGTAGCTTTTGATGGGTAACACTAAACTCAATGAATCTTGTATATTTGGAATCAGCATAAAAAACAATTCTTTTGATATATGTAGATATGAAAATTCTATTTTTTAAAGTTCCAGTTGCTAATGAGTTATTCCATGACGCAAGACGAAAACACATCTTCATTAATCACAGTCTCAGAAATCGCGCAGTAAACGGATAGGGTTCAAACTTGAGCTGAGCTATGGAAGCACCCTGAGACACGTGCTGTCTCATCGACAACAGCACAGGGCTGTCAGATCACTTGCAGTATCACCAGTCTAATTACTTTTCTACCGCAGTTCATACATGAATTTTCATCAGAGTCTTTATTAAACCTTGTACAGTGTTAACAACGTCTTTAATTGAAGACGTTCACTTCACTTAGTTTCGTCCATAAGTCTTCATTAGCGAGCGCTATTTTAGATCATCCCACTGTTTATTCCAGTTTAAATTTGAAAATATGATGATTAGAGAAACCAAAGCATCTAGCTCAATTTCTATTCGATTTGACGAGACAATTTCCATCGAATACGAGCTTCTTTGAAAATATAAGTAACTTGTTTGGTCTATATAATCCTTTTCTAATGAGACTGGAAGAGAAGTTATTCAATAATTGCACACACTCAATATGATAGTGGACGAGATTTTAATGGCCCTGGCAATAACCGACAAAATAGAAACAAACAAAATACACAAACTAGTTTGCGCATATCAATCATCTCTTAGATTTTCTTTCTATAAACATAATAAAACAAGACAAAATTGTTAGCGACATAATGTTCCAGAAACTGACAAGGGATGGGGTAGCATATCTCAAACCGGATCAAGAAATCTCACCTTCTATCTAGCTAAATTTGAAAGTGGAAAATTTAAGATGTTGTAAGCTACATCATTGCTCACTCTCATTGATTAGGTCTTTAAAAGAAATAATGTGTTAAACTTCAAACTGAAGGAACAATTACAAAATGTCCCTTTAGCGTGTTTTTTTCGTAACAGGCAGATTAACGAATGTGTAAGCACCAAGAACACATTACATTTCAAGTCATATTTTAAGCATCTGATTAATAATCTTTAAGCTGAAACAACAACAATAGAAGAAAATCATTCCAACGGTCAATTTCTAGAGACAAGTTGGAGATTGCTATATCTAAGTGCTTTGTGCTACGAGCATCACAACTAAACTTTGGCACTAGCTGCACTGTTGACTTTATCATGGATATCCTCTTGAGACGCTGCAGTTACAGTTAAAGCAGTATCGCCTGCATATAGAATAGCTCTTATAAATTTATAAAGGATCCAGACAATTCATTAAACAAAATTTAAATATTAAAGTTAAACCACCCGACATTAGAGTTTTTATTGTTGTGACGACACGCTATTAAGTTATCAAGAACTAAGTATGGCTCAGTTCCTTGCTTAACTACAGTATCATTTACGTTATTGTGTTTTATTTAAATCAAGCATCCTAATAGAAATCAGTAATTAGAATCAGAGAATGATGTCAGCTTCCTTGTATCGCGCCTAGTCATGCCGCTTTAATTACTTAAAATAAAAAAATAAAAAAAATTATAAATGAATATCAGACGATATTTACCAGGGTCCCTTGAGTCAAACTTGCAGGAGGATGATAATCTAAATTCAGATTAATACTTGGGGTTATATTCTTGTAAATTTGTACAGCCGTAATTTAGAAATGAAAAAAGAAAATATTTTGTTTTCTATTCTGACATTTTCTGTTCCATTCTAAATCCACTAGCGATTAGTTCTATGAGTATCGCCACTCACAATTTGCTCTCACCGGCCTATTTTATCATGGTAGGTCACAATAAAAAGTAAACTAAGAAAAACTTCGAAAAAACACTGGGAAAATGTAAGGTAAGAATCTTTCATTTCTTTCTAATTCAAAAAATATAGCTTTTATCAAGACTAAATTATCATCTATCCATTATAAATTGATGGTATTTGCATAATCAAAAAGAAGGAACTAACATTTTTTTTCTGACCGATAGCTCGAATTCTAATAACATTTGTAAGGTTGAATCTATATAATGCCAAATTTTAAAACTACATTTTCCCTCTGTATTCTTAATTTTTCAGGTCAAAAACACAAAAAAAAAAATAACAGCTAAACCGGCTAAATTACGAGAATACACAAAAAAGTAAAACGGCATATTGCCGTTCTCTGTCATCCTGCTACGGCTGCACCATCAAAAATGACTTACACTTTATAAACAATAATACAATGAAAATTAAAACTAACCTGAAATTTTTCTCTAATATTATCAGAATCTTCTTCTCTTCCTTTCGGCCTGAAAAATATAGATGGCACGGAGAGCATAGACACAATGATCAAAACGTCAGCACTACATCCAAGACCTGCTGATACAATCAGCATTTTAGACAAAGGGGGATCAAGAGGGAATTCAACCATTTGTCTACCCAAATCCGTTAGCTGACCCGTATTATCTAATGCTCCGAGAACCCATAACTGAAACATCGAGTTAAGTATATTGTCCTGTAAAAAAAAAAAAAATATGAATTCTTGGACTAAACTAGGTACAACTAGGTCACGAAGGCTGTATCCGGAGGGTCGGTTTCTTATCGTTCAAATGTTTAGACCATGCTCCCCCATGTACACACATACAGAAGTCACTTTAAGTTGAAAACCTACCCAGGGTATACATAGACCCGTATTTATTCTGCTTGAAGACAATAAGTATAGGAGCATTAAATATAAAGACCCAGGCATCAAGGGGGATATCATAGGACTTTTAACAAAAAAAGGGGGGAGGCGATTTAAATAACAAAAAACACAATTTTAAAAAGCTTTTCAACACTTCCTTGAGTTATGGTGTATTGTTAGTTACTAGCGTAGGTGCACAGATCTCAATACCTTAGAAGATCAAGAGAGTTTCTGCGGGAGTCTCAAAAACAAGAGTTGCAACAGTTATATTTTTAGGCCAAAACATGTGTTTTACTGTATTTTAATATTTATTTCTTAAAATTTCCTGAGGGATCTTGGACTATTTATAAAACTATCGGTAGCAATTTTAACCAAAAATGATCCAATTTCAGTAGTAGCTTCTAATTTACGAGAAGCAACCCTCCTCCCTTCCCACTTTATTAGGACTGAATATTATGGGTAATAAAACATTAATAAAATATATTAATTCAAATAATTATAGTGATAAAAGACCGTCGTGTTCGAGCCCAAGGACATATGTATATCTTGGCACTTAAAGATCTAATTACAATTTTTATAAAACGGGTTATCACTTCAAACAATCTTAGCAATTTTAACTCGACTAGTGCAATAATTTAAGATATTATTTCAAACTAAGATTTTTGCGATAGTCTAAATTTGGTATAAATGAAGACATTTCCTTGAACTTCTAGAAAAAGAACAGCAAAAGTCTTTGATATGGATTGCTTTAGTCTCCGTTTTAGGCCTTAGTTTAAGCTATATTCAAAAGGGTCAAAAGTTGTGTTTATGGACATTAGATAGGAAAAAGATAAGGGTTCTAACGGATGGAAGCAGTGCTGGTAGCCATGGTAAGAAGAGCTCCAAAGAAGAAATTAAAAACCAACTGAAAATCGAGTAAAAATGAAGCCTTTAGGTTCCAGACTTAATGACATCACAACAGTAAACAGAACAAACTGAACTTGCATGGAAGTTCTGACCCAATTATCAAAAAATAACTTGGGAAATAGTATGAATCTGATAGAATTCTGCAGAAAAATCTAGGAAAAACTCAGGCGGCCTTCAATAGACAAAATTGTATGCTGCGTTCATTTCGTGCATACCTGACACGTTGCACAAGTTTCGGTCTTTAGGAGCAGGAAAGAACTAATCCAGCGTGTGCGCAAATATTGGTTCTTTCTGGTTGAACATGAATATGAGTAGTACAAAAAAAAGAAAAAAATATTCATGACTACATCACCATAATACAGAAAAAATCGATTATTCTTAGAAGAACTTCATACCATAGTATAGTAGTATAATATAGTATATTTGACACAAAAAAACCGCATGGCCATGGCCACAAAAAGGAGAACAACATACAAATAAGATTAAAAGACTCGATTTAAACTTTTGATCAAAACCATAAGCATAGGTATTTTTCGATTTACAAATAAAGCATAATTTTTTTCTAGGTGCGAAAAAAAAATAAGAATAAAAACAAAGATTTTATTTTGGCTGCCTGTTCGAATTGGTTTCAATAAAAGAAAAACCCCGAAAAGATTTGTCCAGCTTGATAAACACGAAGCGCGTGCACGATGATCGGGATATCATGACGATAGTAAAAGAAAAGAGAATGTTTAAAACTCCTACCTTTGCGTGTCTATCATTCAAGAGTGTCTTGGTTCATTAGTAAACCTAGAATAGACTCCATACATCCAAATGAACTTTGAGTCACGATTTCCTAAACTAATCAAGAGCGCAAATATGTGATTTCCCCTTTGTACGAATGACCTTAGGATACGACACCGTGAAAATAAAAGATTACCCAATCAAGATAAGCAATGAGTCATTATAATCAGCCCTTTTTTTTCTTTCATAACCATTGCTTTATTACTCGTATGACATGAAAATTTGACGTCACGTTGCGTTACTATAATCAAACTGGATTCTAAGAAATAAATGTCTGTATACTAATTTGCCAAAAAATACATATGAGAAAAACCTGAAACTGCCGAAAAAGAAGAAAAGAAATCATTGATCAAGTTTTATATGGAAATGAAATCTGGTTAAATTATCCAACCATCAAGCTGAAAATCCTAATATATTACCTGAGGAGGTGGGTCCATAAAGTGAAACTGCAATAAGTCATCAACTCCAAGTGATTTAAGTAGTAGGACAACGTTAGCCAAATTTGTTCGCTGAATTTCAGGCACAGTTGTTGTCAACAGCTCATCCTTATATTGTCGCTCAGTATAAAGCCTATAACAGGTACCTGGTCCAGTTCTTCCTGCTCTTCCAGATCGCTGATTTGAATTGGCCTGACTGATAGGATAAATCTGGAGAGCATCCATACCAATCCTTGGGTTATACACCTAGTAACAAAATGATTAAAACTTAAAAGTAACTAGAGTTATGTTTTATTGATTAGACATACATTTCCAATTTTTCTAAAATGCCAAATTCCTGTTTGAATAACATATCTTGGACGTTGGTTTTCTGATTTCTTAAAGCTTTTCATCTAAGCATTGAAATTCTTTTCTTCAGCGTTTACTAAAAACCGTCGAGCAAGGGAAAAATTTAAACAGTTCAATATATTAAAACAAGCTGTTTATTTTTTCCTTCGATACATTGTTTTCAGGAAAATAGTAGCTTACGAAGACTAAAAGGTTTAATTTTCCAACAGTATTTGCATAAATTAGAGACAAGAAGCGCAATATTAGGCAAGAAGCACAATAATACACAAGAAGCGTGATATTCTAAAGGTGGCTAGAAATAAATTTGAGAACAAGTCTTTCACAAAACTAGTCATTCTTCACCTTGGAGGTTCTGGTCACTAGACGAAATCTTCTGATACCTCCCTCATTCTTGTATAAATTATTAGTAGCCTATCTCCATATGATTATTTCTGCATGGACTACTTTTAAGTAATGAAACGTCTTTTTCATTTTTTAATTGTACCTCATTATTTGATTATTTGTTATCTGTTTACCTGGTTTTTGTTACTTCATTAATTTTCACAGTTTCGTATTGGTTTTATACCTGTGCCATATTACAGTCACGCTTGCCGATAAAAATAAAAATTAAGTACGACTATAGCGTCAATTACGATCGCCGTTTGTAATTTCTCGAGTTTACAATTGTTCAAGGTTCAAACATACATTTCTTGACTGACCAATCAGAGTCAACGCTTAAGGCACACTTTTTAGAACTAGAAATGATGGGAACTTAGAACAGCGGTTTTTCTATCTGGGAAAGAAATCTGACAAAAGTTAAGAAGACTTAATATTAGTAGAGAACAGTTGGACACAAATTACTGTTGGAGCAAACTCTTTAAATTAATTTCTTGCAATTTTGATTTTTTGCATTTTAAATACAAGTGTGACGCTAAAATCAAGGAAATTTCCTTTTCATTCATAATAATTGGCTTTCTTTATTGAGAGATGTGACTATGATGTGGCACAGGCATTACATTCATCGGTTTTGTCTACTGTCAACCGGGGACGCATCACCATTTGTTGTCAGTGAAGTTAAATCAGGTTAATCGCTTCTTGCATTAACTCTGAGTATTATAAATCGTTCGAAAATAATCCATTTAGTTTTGATGACGTGTTGTTCTCTCGGGTGGCAAATGATCCTGCTTAAGTTAATGTTAGGCCAAAGAAGCATAGTAGATATATTGATATCATGAATAGCAATATAATTAATGTGACAGAAACGGATCTATGTATTGGCCATTGGAGTTCGTTACATAACAGCAAATATTTTTGAAGTGTCGAATCTATCGAGGACGACAGTGAGCGACATTATGCCGGGCAGTCTTAAACAGTTTCCAGAAGATTTAGGCATAGTTTTCTGGGAGGTAAGTTATGAATGAAAAAGAAAACACATAGTTGGCGTTTCAGTTTTTGAAAATAAAAATATTGTTACCTACTTGTGGTAAGTGTTACCCTATGAAGGTTGTTCGTAAGAAGAAAATATTACCACTACTACTACTACTAACAACTCACCGCAGCACCAATTCGCCTGAGGCCAACACAGCTACGCACGCTCCTCCTCCATCCCAATCTATTCAAAGCCTTCCTTTTTACACCCTCCCACGAAGTCCCCATTTCTTTTAAACCTGCCCACCCCAGACGACTGCTTTCCGTTTAGCCCTAGACGATTGGCCGAAAGGAAAAATCTTCGGAGATCTGTCATCCTTCATCCACACAACGTGCCCTAGCCACCTCAACCTTTCTTTCGTTATAGCCCTAGAGAGCGGCATTGAACCACATTTTTCGTGCAGCCTATTGTTTGAAATACGCTCAGTTAGCCGGGTACCCAGAACAATCCTTAAGCAATTTCTCTGGAAAACGTCTAGAAAATCTTCATCTGCTTTTCTGAGCGCCCATGCTTCAGAGCCATATTTTACCACTGTCACCACTGTAGCTTCTAAGATTCTAACCTTGGTTTTCAGACTTATCTTCCTATTCTTCCAAACTTTTTTAACTGTGAAAAAACACCCTGAGCCTTGGCTATTCTACTTTTAACATCTTCACTGCTCCCACCGTCTTTACTAATAATTAATTAAAAAAAACTTTCCGGAAAATAAGTTTTTCTAAGAAAAGTAAAGGCCATTTTAAACTTAAGCTGAGCAAACACAAATACCTGTTAAAATTCAAACTCAAAACGACCAGAAATTACTATTAAAGAATAAACGAAACCAAAAACGAACAGAAATTAAATAAACAATCATGGCAAAAAACATACAACAAGTAATAATATAAATGAATAAATAGATCATTACGCGAGTAATGCTTAGATTGAATATGAAAATCAAGCTTAAAACAAAAAAAAATATTTTGCAATTGAAGTACAAATGAAACTTAAAACGAACATAAATTAAATAAACAATCAATGCAAACAAATATACAACAGATATTAACGTAAATGAATAAATAAATCTTAAAACGAGTGAAAGTTAAGTTGAATATGGAAATCAAGCTTAAAACGAACAAAAGTCACTACAAACAAGAGTTTGGGTTTTCCCTCCTTCTTTCACTGTAAAAGTCTAAAACCTACTGCTTCATTGGGGCTTTACTGAAAACGAATTATATTACAAATATTTCCTTTTGTAATTATTACAACATTGAAAATAAACATTAAAATTATAGTAAAATTTTGAACTGACGAGTCTTCAGCAATTAATATCATTATACTTACATCAAATATTTAGTTAAATTTATTAGTTCTTTCCAAAGTTGTTCAAGACGAACATAGTTTCACTACAAACAAAAGTTCGGATACTGCCCCCTTCATTAACTGTAACTAAAAACCAAAAGTCTACTCCATCATTGGTGCTTAACTGAAAACGAATTATATTACAAATATTTTCTTTTCCAGTTCTTACAGCGTTGAAAATAAAAATAAAATTAAAGTGAAATAAATTCTTGAACTGATGGATCTTTCAACAATTAATATTATTATACATCAAATATTCAATCTGATGTTGTTTATACTTTCCAAGACTGTTCAAGACGAATAGAGTTTTCAGTAAAGCGCCAATGACGCAGTAGGTTTTCGACTTTTATAGTGATACCCAAACTCTTGTTTATAGTGATTTTTGTTCGTTTCAAGCTTGATTTCCATATTCAATTTAAGTTTCACTTGTTTTAAGATTTATTTGTTCATTTACATTAATATCTAATGTATGTTTGTTTGCATTGATTGTTTATTTAATTTCTGTTCGTTTTAAGGTTCATTTATACTTAAATAGCAAAATATTTTTTTTTCGTTTTAAGCTTGATTTTCATATTCAATCTAAGCAGTGCCCGCTTTAAGCTCTATTTATTCAGTTATATTATTACTTGTTGTATGTTTTTTTGCTATGACTGTTTATTTAATTCATGTTCATTTTGGGTTTCATTTATTCTTTAATAGTAATTTCTGGTCGTTTTGAGTTTGGATTTTAACAGGTATTTGTAACTGCTGAGCTTAAGTATAAAATGGCCTTTACTTTTCTTTGAAAAACTTATTTTTTGTAAAGTTTGTTTTTTAATTAATTTTTGTTCGTTTTTGATTGCATAAAATTTAAGTATTTAAAAATTCCTTATTTCAAAACCAAACTTTAAAAAAAAAAAATTAATGTTCATCAAAGTATCAAAACTGGTATCGACTAATTGCCCTTCGGTCTCTTTTGACTCTTTAAAAGTGAACTAAAATTTTCTATTTTCAATCAAATGAGCTCTCTGATGTTTATATGAGCATCCCTTCTATAAGAACCATATATACCCCCAGAGCATAACTTACAACGCCTGTCCCTGGGGGGGGGGGCTGTGTCAACCCCAGAGTTTTAATATCTGATGTTTGAACTATTTTTAACAAAATGGCCACCTCAAATTTTTAGCGGATGGGTTTGTCCATCCGATAAACCCAAAGGCGTGGGAGGGGGGATAGTTGCCTTGCGATCTTTCTTTACTCTGAGAAAATGAACTAGAACTTTTAATTTCCAGTCAATTGAGCCCTCTCTGAAGTTTATACGAGTACCTCTTTCATAATTACCATATGCAACCACAGGACATAGCTTACAACGCCTGCCTCCGAACCCGGGGGGGGGTGTGTGTCGACATTTGTTATCTGACCTTTGAACGATATAAAAAATGGCTATCTCAAAATTTGTATCGGATGGGTTTGGGGACAAAAAGGTGTGTGTGGGGGGGCGGGGGGGCTAGTTGCCCTCCGATCTCTTTTGACTCTTAAAATGTGAACTAGAACTTTCAATTTCCTATCAAATGAGCCCTCTCTGAAGTTTATACGTGCATCCCTTTCATAAGAACCATATACGCCCCCAGGACAAAACTTACAAAGCCTATCACCCAGGCCCTGGGGGGGGGGGGGTTGTGATGAGATCGGAGTTTTTTTTTTCTAATTTTTTAACAATTTTCAAAAAAACGGCAATAACAACAACAATAACAATTTTCCAAATTTGTAGCGGATGGGTTTGGGGAAAAAAGGGCTTGGGGGAGCGGGGCTAGTTGCACTTAAATCTCTCGAATCTTAAAAACTGAACTAAAACTTTCAATTTCCAATCAAATGAGCCCTCTATGAAGTTTTTACGAGCATCCCTTCCATACGAACCATATATTCCCCCAGGGCATAACTTACAACGCCTGCCCTCGGGCCTTGGGGGGCTGTGTCCCGCCCCGGAGTTTTCGTTATATGGTCTTTAACTATTTAACAAAATGGCTATCTCAAAGTTCGTATCGGATGGTTTTGAGGAAAAAAGGGTGCGGCGGGGGGGGGGGCTAGGTGCCCTCCGATCTCTTATGACTCTTAAAAAGTGAACTAGAAATTTCAATTTCCAATCTAATGAGCCCTTTTTGGAGTTTATACGAGCACTCCTTCCATAAGAACCATGGAACCAATAGACACCAATATGCCCTCGGGCCTTGGGGGGTTATGTCGACACCGGAGTTTTTGTTATATGATCTTTGAACTATTTTTAACAAAATAACTATCTCTAAACTTGTATGCCCCCAGGGCATAACTCAAAACCACTGCCCTGAGGGCTGGGGAGGGGTTGCCAGCCTCAAACCTAATTCCAGAATTTCCAACTACGTTGAACAAAATGGCTATCTTAAAATTTTGATTGGATGTGTTTGGGGAAAAGGTGGGCGTGAGAGGTGGGTTGCCATCCAATCACTTTCGACTATTAAAAAGGGCACTAGCCCTTAGGATTTTCAATCGAATGAACCCTTTTTGGAGTTTCTACGACAAAGCTTGCTATAAAAACCTTATATGCCCCCAGGGCATAACTTAAAACCCGTGCCCTGAGGGCTGTGGGGGGAGTTTCTTCCTCAAAAACATAATTTCTATCATAAAATCAACTACCTATAATAAAATGGTTATCTCAAAGTTTTGATAGGATGTGTTTGGGGAAATGGTGGGCGTGAATGGGGTGTTATTTGCCTTCCAATCACTTCTGACCCTTAAAAAGGGCACTGGAACCCGATTTCCAATTTCCAATCGATTTCCAATCGAATGAGCCCCCTTTGAAGTTTATACGACGACCCTTTCCATATGAAGTGCCTCTGGGAAAAAAAAAATTAATAAAACATTGGAGCCGTATAGCCTTTGCTATAGGCACCGCTATAGCGTTGCCTCTGATACTACCACGGTAAGTGAAGCTGCAAATCTGATGAATCTTTCATTACCAAACGTCACCTTTTCATCTTTACCTATTCCTAGCCTTAGTGACTTAGTCTTCTTAATATTAATTTTCTTTTCTTTTTTTTTTAGAAGAAAAATGGTCCAAGGAAACCGTGGGTGACGAATGATAAAATCTTGGAACGGAAATTAGTGAACGGAACAGATTTTATCGGTTGTACCTCGATTCTCTAGCGCAACAAAACCTTGAAGAAATAAAGAAACTTCGAAAAAATGTTAACTCCCTCAGAAGTTCATTAATGAAGCATTATTATTCAGAGTAATGTCGTGGTGAAAACGGTGATAATTAGGAACCTTGGAAAGTGATAAATGAGGTACTAAGTGGTAATAGCATTATACTGAGTAGGTGAACTTGTAGCAGGCAAAAGGAAAGTTAAAAATAAGAAAGATGTTAGCGATGTATTTTTTTAAATATTTTTCAACCGTTATAATTGATGATTAAAAATGATCTTGCTGACCAGGGTTATAAAAACAAGATGTTTATTGATGACCTTGGGGAAGGTCGTTCCATGAAATCGGAAAAGTGCATTCAGACTGATCTCAAGGACGTGCTGAAATCAATAAAGCCAAATTCAGCTGGAATTGACAGTCTTTGCCTTAAGGCATTCAAGTCTACCGCAGCTTACCTCTTGACTTGTCTTCAATACTTGGTGAACCTATTTAAAGGAATGGACCAGTTCTCAGATAATTTAAAACAGGTAAAAATTACACCTTTGCATAAAGGCAGCGACAAAAGATAAATATCAAAAGAGAAATATATCGATTCTATTATTATTCTCAATTTTTTTTTGAAAAGGCTGCTCGTAAGAAACTGTATTCTTACCTTGATTCTTTTGCAATTTAGCAATTTAGGATTTGCAATTTAGGGATACATAGATTGATTGGTTTCTTTCGTATTCGTATGGCAGGTCAATGCGTGTAGTGGCGGGCGATAATGTCAGTCCCATTCGTCCTGTACTATGTGGGGTACCACAAGGTTCTTAATTAGGTCTGCTTTTATATTTAATTTATGTCTACACATTACAGTCTACATTCCCGATGCCGCCATAACATCCTCTGCAGATGACACAGCTATCACAATTGCTGGTAAGGCTTTGAGTGAGCTTGTTTCAAAAGCAAATAAAGTGTTACATAACCTGCATGTTTTTAGCAGTCTTAGTTGTTTAGCCGAAAACGAGAGCGAAACTAATTACATGATTTTTAGCCGTACCAGGATTATTGATAATG
Source organism: Artemia sp. Qi Xiang Cuo (assembly GCF_049724085.1). NCBI lineage: Eukaryota > Metazoa > Arthropoda > Branchiopoda > Anostraca > Artemiidae > Artemia > Artemia sp. Qi Xiang Cuo. The sequence continues at coordinate 27,863,652 of NC_142804.1, read as the reverse complement.
TTCCTGGTCTAGTTAATTTAGACGATACGCGGATCAATCAAATGTTTGATACTAGGTATCTTGGTTTTCAGATTGACTGCAATTTAAATTGCAAAAAAAAACAAAAAAACAGCGAGATCGTAGCGGTACAGGTTGCGCGGGATTTATCTTATATAAGCCACGTAAGTCTCCAAATGTAGTCAGTCATTAATCTAACAAAATCACTTATTTATCCAACACAATGTCTAAAGGAAGACCCAAAAAACGAAAATTTGGAGTTACAGTTAATGACGATTCTCTGGAACCAACACCTAAACTATCAAACCTGACAAGATGTGAAAATCGACAACCTGGACCATCAGTTGCGACACCGCCAATACGGGCAGATAAAGAAAAGGTCATTGCTAAAGTATCTGAAGCAATCAAAATCCCAAAACATTTCAAAAATGAAATGGACACCCGCGGTTACAATATAGACGAAAATCAGAATTAGAGCGTATGAAAAATGAAAATGCACACATCAAAGACACAGTGGTTAGAAGATGAAACGAAAACGAGAATTAGAACGTATGAAAAATGAAAATGAACAGCAAAGATACGGTTTCACAGACAGAAATGATAGTGATGATGATTGGGTTTGGGATTTTGACATAGATGAGGTCGTCAATACTTACAAGGCCTTTGTTAAGAAAAGAACAGGTTCTGAGATATGTGCTTCATAATGACAAAAGACAAGCTGGACCATCGGTTGCGACAACACCAATACGGGCAGCTAAAGAAAAAGCCATTGCTAAAGCATCTGAAGTATTTAAAATCCTACAACCTGTCAAAAATGAAAATGATCAGCAAAGACACAGGCGGTTAGAAGATATGCGAAAATGACAATAGAGCGAATAAAAAATGAAAATGAACAGCAAAGATGCAGTTGGTTAGAAGACAAACGAAAACGACAATTAGAGCGTATGGAAAATGAAAATGAACAGCAACGATACCGTTTCACAGTCGAAAATAATAGCGATGATGATTGAGTTTGGGACTTTGACATGGATGAGGTCATTAATACTTACCAGGCCTTTGTTAAGAAAACAAAGGTTCGATTATATGTGTTTCATAATGACAAAAGACAAGCCGTGGCAAAAGTCAACGTTCAACATATTACAAAACCTCCAAAACTTGACACATCATCAGCCTCTGTTAAAAAACAAAGGTTCGGCGTTGTGTTTTTCACAATGACAAAAGACAAGCCGAGGCAAAAGAAGCAAATTCTAAAGGACCATAGATACAAGGAAAAAAAGTTTTCTATTGTTGGATTAACCAAAAAGGAAAGGTAATGGAGAAAGACATGCAACGCCAGACAGGCAAGATGAGAAGAGATACAAGCCTTGCAGTAGCCAGGGAGTTGTTTAATTAGAAAGAGACATTAGAGATCTACAGAGACAATGGGCAAGCCAAGAAAGGAGATGAAAGGTAGCCAAGCCAACAGAAATAGCACATGTCTTTCAAGAAGATTTTTAATTTTCAGTTAATCCGGGTTGCAGTGGATCTACAGAGACAATTGGCAGCCCAAGAAAGGATAAGAAGGGAAGCCCAGCCAACACAAATAGCACCTGTCTTTCAAGAAGACTTTCAATTTTCAGTTAATCCGGTTTGCAGCGGTAGTTATATTAAAAGTTATAATAAAGAACGAGCTCTTGTTTATACTAACTTGTATAGGCAACTTTACATAAAGGATCAATATAGCTTATTATAATCCGGGTTTGCAGCGGTAGCTAGCAACCTAGAAAGAGTTATATAGAGGATCAGTATAGTTAATTATAAATACGGATTACTTAAGTTTCATCGGTATTAAGGTTGTAAATAGCTGAAACATAGTAAAGAACAAACCATGGCAGATTCAGAACATCTAAAACTAGAGTCGGATCATCAAAAAAAGAAGTACACTTTTAGAACACTATTATTACACTATTAGAATGTTTTAATTCAAACTAGAAAAATGCCTGAAAGTTTTTAAATTAGTTCTTTTGTCAGATAAAATCCAAGAATTTTATTTTTGCAAATGAGGTCATGCAGTAAAATTGCAATGACGTCATGACACTTGCCACACTTGTGAAAAATTGAAGATTTTCAATTTTTATGTTTAATTCAAACTCGAAAAATGCCTGAAAACTTTAAAATTAGTTTTTTTTGTTAGACAAAATCAACTCGCTACGTGATTAAACTATTAGGTTTGAATGAAGCTAGTTATAAAATGTCAGTAGGAAGGCCCAAAAAAAACAGAAATTTGCAATTCTTACATATCATCATTCGATATCTTAACAAGGGATTACAACAATTCAAAAACCTTAGAAAGTAAAACCAAAACTCTGAAGCTCAATAAAGATCGTTGTTAGAAATAAATCGTTACCAAATTTCTTTTCTTATAAATATATACAATGTATTTTAAGACATGACAATAGAATGAAAAGTTTTTTAGTTCAGTTCAGAATCACTAAAAAATAGTTCAAAACATGCTTTAATAATCAAATATCTTTGAAAAGACTCCAGTATGAAAAGACAGTAAATTGTCTGCGGTTAGAAGACAAGCGAAAATGAGAATTCATAAATAGAAGCCAGCTACGTGCAGAATGCCGAGGCCAAGGGCTGGTAATTGCAAAAATATTTGTATATATTTTTACAAGTGTTTACAACAATTCGAAAACCTTAAAAAAGAATACCAAAAGTTTAAAGCTTAGTAGATATCGTTGTTAGAAATCGGACTTGCTTTAATAATCAAATATATTTGAAAAAAAAAACAGTATGAAAAGACAGCAAATTGTCTGCGGTTAGAAGACAAGTGACAATGAAAACAGATATATAGAAGCCTACCACGCGCCGAGTGCCAGGACCCAGCGGCGAAGTCATACTTGTATATATGCAATAAATTATAATGATAAGAATATTCCGAAAAACAAAATAAAATAAGTTACTGTTATACCTGAAAATGGCTATTAAATGTGCAAGCAATCGAAATCAAATTTCGATTAAAAAAAAAAGAAAAAACCCATAAAACTCGAGGACTGCCCTACTTTACTTAGGATACTAATTAAACAAGAATTATTACAACAACACAGGGCATGATTACCATTCAAAAGTTATGAAAATACTTCATTGAAAAAAAAAACTTACTTTCAGCTTACAATAGCCGCTATCTACAACATACATGATACCATCAACAGTCAGTGAAGTTTCAGCGATATTTGTGGCAACTACACATTTTCGGATACCCTCGGGAGACTTCTGAAAAATTTTTGCTTGAAGATCAGAAGGGAGCTGGGAGTAAATGGGGAGAACTAATAGCTCGGGTGCTTCATCCACTTCAGCTAATCTTTCCGCCAACACTTCACAAGTTATTTCTATATCTTCTTGACCTGGAAAGAGGTTAAATTCATTTAAACTTGTTTTAGATTTCGCAAAATCCTTATCGCTCCATATAAAATTGTTCTATCCAAGTTCTCAAACTTTACAGTAAAGCGAAAAAACACGCTTAATTAAATTGTGAAAAAAAAACGCAAATTGTTTCAGAAAAAGACATAGGCCTAATTATTATTTAAAGACAACGAAACCAAAATTCCTTTACAAATAACCTAGACATTTATTTCTATATACAAACCAACCGTTAAGACAAAAAAAAAGAATGAGTAAGATACGTCTATATTCATATGTAACCACAGGATGGGGTTTAAAATGACTTCAGCCCCATAAAATACAAAAAAAAAACGATTGATAATCTGTATAATTAACCCCCCCCCCCATCAAACCAATTTTTTTACTACTGTAAAAAAGTAAATACGCAAAACTACGGCGGATCGAAAATATTTACTGAATACTCCCATCAGGGTCGTATCCAGGATTTTTTTCGGAGTGGGGGGGGGAATACAAAAGCAATATTTTCAGGGAAGGGGGTTCAAATCCCCGGACACGACCTTGACTCACATGCTGCATAAAATTTTAATTGCAATGTAACATTTTGGTTCGTGAACATAAAAGCTTACAAAACTCTACAAATATTCCTACAATCAACCAGATATAGAAATAAACCAATTAAAAACGAGCAAAAATTAATTAAAAACAAAATCCGAAAAAAGATTTTCGCAAAAGTAAAGGGTAATATCAACACCTAGAAAGAGCAGAAATACGAGTCAAACTTAGGATGAACAGAAAGTACTATGAATGAATACATAAAGACCTAAAGCGAACATTAAGTATAACGAATAATCACGGCAAACTTAAAAAAAATAGATATTACTACGAGTTTGCATTAATAAATGAAACCTAGAACAACAGAAATTAAAATAACTAATAAAGTCAAAATTAAAATGAGCAGAAACTACCAAAATTAAAGGGGACCCCTTCTAAACCCAAAAGGGTATAAGGTCGCTTAGGTTTTACTGAAAACAGAATGTATCTTAAACAGTTTCTCTCTTTAACATTGGACAGTCAAAAAACTGCTCAAGCTTTCAAATTTTTTTTTTTTTATGCATCAAAATAATTTCTTAGACCCCACTGCCTTTCTATTTACAATTAAAACGAAATGAAAATATACAAAAAAGGGTATAAGCTTTTGTATTTTTTCCCCTGTTCTTTACATGTTCTGTTTATACTTTTTTTTCCTCGTTGATAAAGGCTTCTAGACATAAAGCTGAAACATTTAAACTTTCATTATTATTAGTGAAAAAAAGTTATTTTTGTGTTTTTTTATTGAAAATTTATGCCTGTTTTTCAGTATTTTCATTACGTCTTAGTTATTATAAATCATTTTATTTTTAACAATCAATCTAATTTCATTAATCGAATATGGAATAAATTTTTATTAATACTCGCCTCATTTTAAAAACACTCTTTTCCAATGCATCAAAGTCAAAGCGAATCCTACATATATTCACCAATTTAATATATTGCTTCAAAAAGCTAAACTGATCGCTTCAAAAATTAGCAATTGACGTTACCAATTCCTAAACCTTTGAACGGTATGGATTCGAAAGAAGAGGCATTGACAAAAAACGTCTTGTTCTAAAATGGTAAAACTCAATTGTGAGGTCACAAACGTATTTATTTTACGAAACTGTGTTTTCCTTTCATAATTAGCATTGCAATTTTTTTTTTCATTGATACTTATCGCAAATAAAAGCAGGCCGTTTGAAATACATAATGTTTACGGTATAGCACTAATAATGCTCTGGCATACTACAAGTGTGCTCTGGACATGTGCTCTGGACATAGTACATGCTCTGGACATGAAGGGATACTACCATTTAACTTATTCTTGCCAAATATCTATCGCTCCCCCTGTTCCAGGGTGTCCTTCCCTCTCTAGGAGACGCTTTTCCGGTGGCATTTTTACTTCAATTTCTTAAAATTCATATCCTTCAATTTTCACTAATACGAATTCGAATTTTAAAGGTGGTCTTCCAAAAGGCTTACTCTTACAACTTTAAAAATTTTTAACACAAAAAAAACTATATGCTCTCCCGTAGACTGGGCGTCCTTCGTCCACAAGAAACCCATTCTTGCGGTGGCACTTTTTTCCTTCTTTTTTTTCTTTTTTCAGCCCTTTTTACGACCAACCTTAATCGACAAAAAAAAAAAAAATACAACCAACCTATAAACAAAAACCAAAAATAACCTTAATACCGACGTGCATGAGGGCACAGAACTGAACAGAATCTTGAACCATGTCTCCTACGGACGAGGAGGCCACCCACGGCGGGGCTGGCCCTTCCAACTCAACTGCGTGTACCCCTCGTCCCCCATTCGCTTGAGTTCTTGATATAATTTTATGAGTCTCGAATACATTCCGAGATCTAGGGCAGCGGAAGCGATGAATACCATCGGAAAACTTGCTATGCTCAGTAGAAGATTAGTAGTAGAAGACTTAGTGTTTATACTTGTGCTAACCGAGCTTAGTTTGATTTACTGAAGCTCATTTGTCCAGTTTCTTAGGGTTGTCATTTAAGCTGTGATTAGCGAGATGATTACTGAAACGTACCAATAAATATCTGAGAAACTAGTTATTTTTTTTTAGTTGGTTGCTTTACTTAGCACTTTTTACTAATAACTCGGTAGTAACAGTTTTTCTGACTGTTGCTTTACAGTTTTCTCTTCAAATACCTAAAGGTCTGGGTTTAATACCAAGAAAGTTGGATTCTAAGTACATTCGAGAAAAAGGGATCTGTGTTTCTTCCGGATTCTTTCGTGTCAAAGCAGCAGATTCTTTTTTTTAGTACAATTAAGAATCCCAAATCCAACGGTGTGTCTTGGCACAGCCACTAAACAGAAAAGCAGGTATGATAAAAGGGAAAGGGACGTGTGAAGACGTGATAAAAGGCAACTTTTACCGCAGGCCAAGCCATTTTGAATAGGGCTGAGAAGCGTGACGTCAATTCTTGGGCGGGAAATTCAAATAACGATGAAACGTGGATGTATAGACACTTTTTTTCGGAACTGTGGCGAATTGTCTTGGCCTAAAATATTTGTCGTAGATCCTACTAATCCACCAGAACGTTTTCACGTCGAAATAATACTAGGGATATTGACAATCAGTTGTTAGTTACTAGAGACCACGTTTTACGGTACTTTGAATTTCGCACCTTGCTTTTTACGTCATCGCCGTGCAGCCCTATGTTGTATAACTTAAAAACCATATTTCGGGATTTTTTTTTGAAATTTCGGGATTTTTTTTTTTAAGAACAATCGAATTTTATTTTTGAGCTAGTGGCAACGCTGCATGTGTAATAGGAAAAAGTGACACCATCAGTGCCATCGTAGGGTTACCTAGTTTTTGCATGGATATCAACAACTTGCAGTCCCCCGTCCTTCTTCTTTAGGTACATATTAGTTGTTTTCAGTCTTGGGGGTTCTTTTCCTTGCCAAATAAACGCGTAAATGATTTTTTCCAAGTTTTAAAAGATCGCTTTTGAAGGTGGTGAAATATTCGACATATACCGAATAACAGGCAAGCTGTATATATTTACATATTACGCCCTTTGGAATATGCCTCCGGCGTGCCTCATGAGGCATGCCTCCGGCATGCCTCCGTGCCTCATGCCTCCATGTGTTCCTCAAAATGCCCAGTTGTTAACCCCTCGAGAGGGACTAATCGAACAAAAATTGAAAGTCAAACTAAAATTAAAAGAAAATTAAAAGTCATAGCGCTGTTTTTAAGTGGCAAAAAGAGTATACCCCGGGAAAGTGATATTTTCTGCTGTTTTGCGGGGAGTTGCAGAGGAAATAGTGCCGGACAGTGGCAAATTCAATCACGATTACGGGCAAAAAAGTCCAATAGCGCTCTGCAGAAAAAATATAAGGCTCTCAATAGTCTTTCATTGACAATGAAATCAGTGCATTTTAACATGTAATTTTGATTCTCGCAAAACTTCAAGTAAGATCAGGTTTCAGTAAAGCGCTAGTTTTTCAAAATTCTTCAAATTTAGGGAAATATTATGAGTCAGTTTATTTGAAGATGACATTTAAATTCAGATAATTATACTTTATTTAAAAAAGCAAATACACGAAGTGAGCTCTTTTCCTCGAAGCATTGCCGTGTAAAAGTTAAATTTAGATTTGACGAGTCGGGTTTGAGAGGCGGTGGCTTTCCTCGCAGCTGGTGTAACCCACGGTAAACTATGAATAACGAACAGATATTAAGACAAGCAAACAATTTTTGTCAAATTAATGCAAAGAGCTGACATTAAAACTTTAAAAAAAAATGGTCCGTATATATGAGGCAGGCGGGCTCTCCATAATCCCCTACTCTTTACAATCAAGTTTAAATTTTTGTCCCGATTCTTTAAGAGCGACTACTCAAACATAAAGGCGGGTCGATATGGAATAAGACCTATTTTTAAACCACAATAAAAAATTAACGTAAAGAGCAGGTGGTTCAGGAAAAGCAGCTCACCTCATATACGGAATAAGTTTTGCCCGTTTTAAGTTTAAGGTCATTCTTTACTTTGAGTGAACAAACCTAGTTTTTTTATTTAATCATATTTAGGCTAAAACGTGAAATTTGAGTCCAATTCTAACGTTTGTACATCTTTTAAATTTGTCGTAAAAATATAACATGACTGAACGATCTTAAAGCTGACATTAACCTATGTTCTAGGGTTATAATATGGAAAAACATTTAAGTTTAGTTCTGAAACGAAGAAAACCGACAAATTTTATATCCTTAAGCAGCTGCTGAAATATTTAGTACAACACTCAAACTAGAACTTGTTCCTAGAAGCACAGATAAGTGTAGAGTTGTGGCTAATTTTGGGCGTGTTGGTACTTACGAACAGGGTTGCCATCGTGGCGTGGAAGAATTTACTAAATCTGAGAAGAAAAATTTACTAAATCGCATCTGTTTTTACTGAATGATGAAAACAAAATTTGCACACTACGCGTGCACCATCACGCATCGACTTTTACTATAGGGGGATAATCAATAGGATTTCCATAATTTTTTCCCCTTTTTTCAGTTTTCCTCTTTTCTTTCGTTTTCATAGTATAATTGAAAATTCCAGAAACCTTGATGTTCAAAAATCTTTTTTTCTAGCATTTGAATGTACTGCTGGATAGGCTTCATATTACAGATGCGGTGTATCCAAGACGTCAAACAATAGTCTGAAATCTTAGATTCTGGACGTCCTGCTGGTGAAGCTCGGCTTTAAATTTATCAATGGTCTTCAGGTCATAAAATTCAGATATATTGAGAAATTAAAAAACAATCAACGAAGAAAAAACCGCAACAACTCATATTCACGGAGCAATTCAGGTGATGGAGTGCTTAGAATCTGAGGTGGGTTTGAAAGTGACGGCTTTTGAAATTTGCCCCCAGTTTCCGTTTTTAGGTTTGAAATGTAAACCCTTCAATTTTGCATTTTTAAGAGGAAATTTGCCACTTTTAAAACACTAAATGGGCTGGTCTTTAAATAAGGGATAAGCTGCTTACAAAGATTTCTGGCAGATTTTAAAGCAATTAATTTAGGATTTTCTTTGATCTGATTTTTTCTAGATTCTCTCTCGTTCGTATTCAAGGGAATCAAAAACCTATACAACATGTCACTTTAAAACGGAAATGACGTAATCGGCTACCGGTTTAGTTGTAAAAATGTGTAAATTAAAAAGTGCACCTCAAATTGGACTAGTGCTGCCAAGAAAAAGAAAACTTATATATCATACAATAATTAGTTGAAAAATAAAATAACATTGATTTTTTCTAGATTCTCTCTCGTTCGTATTCAAGGGAATCAAAAACCTATACAACATGTCACTTTAAAACGGAAATGACGTAATCGGCTACCGGTTTAGTTGTAAAAATATGTAAATTAAAAAGTGCACCTCAAGTTGGACTAGTGCTGCCAAAAAAAGAAAACTTATATATCATACAATAATTAGTTGAAAAATAAAATAACATTGTTTCAATAGTCTTCAGGTCAGGCAAATCATACAAATCGAACAGTAAGAAAAAAAATAGGAAGTCACAATTAAAAAAGTCGCACTTAAACGGCTTTAGTCGTCCTGGGCCTCATCCAAATTTAAAGTAACCACTAGTGTCGAATTCTGACTGAATGGATCTACCTATTTCCATTTCTTGATAGCCCGAGTCAAATCACAGGGGATCACCCGGTCATGTACTCTACTTGATGACCTGAGAACAATTTGCTTCGTTTTCATCAGGGACGAAACACTCGAGACATTTAGCCAATTCCGGTTTTTAGTTTTGATGACCGACAAAATCAAGAACTGTCTCTCGGCTCCAGTACTTGAATGGGGCAAGCTGCAGAGAGTCCGAGAGAACTTGGGCGATGATGGATAAAGTTCGTTTCCAGCAGCGTCTTTAAAAAGGGACAAGGCTAACTAACAAACATTGCAGCTGTTATGAGAGTCTAGGAAAATTTCCTGAAAACAAATTAAGCCGGCATACCAGTCCTGATTTTAAATAGTTTGCCTTTCAAAGCGAGTATCAAGAAGAAGCCGAGAAAGAAGTAGAGATTTTTAAGCGCTAGGGTTGACGTGAAATCGCAAAAATGAGAGCAGTAGTAGCCATAATATCTAACTTAATCGAAATCAGACTTTGTAATGAATGGACCCTATTTTTTCCCCTAAATTCATGGAAAATAAGAAATTTTTTTTTTACTTCAAATCATAGCTTTTTACTAGATTTCGGGAAATTTACTAGATCCTCTAAATTTACTAGTTTTTTTTTTTTACTAGATTTAGTGAAATCCCACTGACGGTGGCAACCATGCTTACGAATCATAGGCAGCGTAGTCGCGCTGCCTAAGTAAAGAACGATGTTGGCACAATGTACTATTTATTTATTTTTTTATTTTTTCCATACCAGGGCACTTCTTATCGAAGAAATTGTCGTAGAGACTTCAAAAAGGGCTCATTCGATTGCAAATTGGAGTGGCTAGTGCCCTTTTTTATAGTCTAAAAAGATTGGAGGTCAACTAGCCCCCCCCCCCACGCCCATCGTTCCCCAAAACACATCCAATCAAAATTTTGAGATAGCCATTTTGTTCAGCGTAGTTGATTTCCGGATAGAAAATATGTTTTTGAGGAAGACAGTCCCCCACAACCCTCAGGCCAAGGATTTTAAGTTATGCCCCTGGGGGCATATAAGAACGATGTTGGCACAAAGTATTATTTATTGTTTTTTTCCTTTAGAGCAGGACACTTTGAATCGAAGAATTGTCGTAGAAACTTCGAAAAGGGCTCATTCAATTGGAAATTGGAGTGGCTTGTGCTCTTTTTAATAGTAGAAAGTGATTGGAAGGCAACTAACACCCCTTCCACGCCCACCATTTCCCGAAAAACATGCAATCAAAATTTTAAGATAGCCATTTTGTTCGGCGTAGTTGATTTCCAGATAGAAATTATGTTTTTGAGGAGGACACACCCCCAAAGCCTTCAGGGCAATGGTTGTAAGATATGCCCTGGGGGCATATAAGGTTTTTATGGAAAAGGCGTTGTCGTAAAATCTTCAAAAAAGGCTCATTCGATTGGAAATTCAAAGGGCTCAAATTCAATAGTCGAAAGTGATTGGAGGGCAACTAGCCCCCGTCTCACGCCCACCTTTTCCCCAAACACATCCAATCAAAATTTTGAGATAGTCATTTTATTCAACGTAGTTTAAAGTTCAGGAAATTATACCTTTGAGTAGGAAACTCCACCCACAGTCTTCAGGGCAAGGGTTATAAGTTATGCCTAAATAAGATATTTATTGAAATCTTTGTCGTAGAAACTTGAAAAGGGGCTCAATCGATTGTCGAAAGTGATTTGGAGGCAACTAACCCCCCTCTCACGCCCAGTTTTTCCCCAAACACATCCAGTCAGAATTTTGATATAACCTTTTTGTTAAACATAATTGTAAGTTTTGGGATTTGGTTCTTTGAGGAAGACAACCCCCCCCCCCACAGTCATCTTGGCAAGGGGTGTAATTTATGCCCTGGGGGCATATAAGGTTTTTATAGAAAGAGTTGTCATAGAAACTTCATAAAGGTTCATTCAATTGAAAATTAAAAGAGCTAGTGCCTTTTTTAATAGTAGAAAGTGAGCGGAGAGCGACTAACGCCGCTCTCACGCCAATTATTTCCCTGAACACATCCAATAAAAATTTTGAGATATCTTTTTTGTTCAACGTAGTGGAAAGTTCTGGAAATTAGGACTTTTAGGATGATAACCCCCTCAGAGCTATCAGTGCAAGTATTGTAAGTTATGCCCTGGGGGCATATAAAGTTTATATAGAAAGTTGTTGGAGAAGTTTCAAAAAGGGTTCATTTGATTGGAAATCGAAATTGCCCTTTTTAATATTCGAAAGTGAGCGGAGAGTAATTAACCCCCCCTCACGTCCACCATTTCCCCAAACACATTCAACCAAAGCTAATATAGAGTCATTTTGTTCGACGTAGTTGAAAGATTTATACATTATGTATCTGAGGATGACAAAACCCACACAGCTTTCGGGGCGAAATCTGTAAATTATAGCCTGGGGACATATAAGGTTATTATAGTTAGAGCTGTCGTAAAACTGCAAAAAATTCAATTGGAAATTGAGAGGGCTAGTGCCCTTTTTCAGAGTTGGAAGTGATTGGAGGGTAACTAACCCCCCTCTCAGGCCCACCGAACCTCCAAACACATCCAATCAAGATTTTCAGATAGCCATTTTGTTCAACGTAGTAGAAAGTTCTGGAAATTAGGTCTTTGAGAATGACAACCCCCCCATCCCTCAGGGCAAGGGTTGTAAGTTATGCCCTGGAGGCATATAAGGTTTTTATTGAAACTGTTGTAGAAACTTCAAAAGGGCTCATTTGATTGGAAATTGAAAGGGCTAGTGCCCTTTTTAATAGTCAAAAGTGATTGGAGAGCAACTAGCGCCTCTCTCACGCCCGCCATTTCTCAAAACACATCCAATCAAATTTTAAGACAGCTATTTTGTTTAACGTGGTTAAAAGTCGTGAAAAATAGGTCTTAGGGGATGACAACCGCCATAACAGCCCTTAGGGCAAAGGTTGTAATATATGCCCGGGGGGCATATAAGGTGTTTATAGAAAGCGTTGTCGTTTCAAAAACGGCTCATTCGATTGGAAATCGAAAGGTCTAAAGCCCTTTTTAATAGTCAAAAGTGATTAGAAGGCTTGACATTTTTATAGTAATGATCGATGTGGGTATAATTTATTATTTTTTGTTGTTGTTGTTGTTTAGACCAGGGCAAAGTATATAAGGAGTTGTTGTGGGAAGTTCGAAAAGGGCTCATTCGATTGAAAATAGAAAGGGCTGATGCCCTTTTTAATAGTCGACAGCGATTGGAGAGCAACTAATCCCCCTCCCATGCCCACCCTCTCATTTGCCCATTATGTTAAAAAACTAAATGTTTCCTTAAGATTAATTCAAAATGCACTGTGTTAATACTAATTCCTAATAAGGTATCTCAGCAGTATTCCAAGAACGACTGAGGGTATTATGTTGAAACTTTCGGGGCTACTTCTGCTCTTAAAAATTAACCAAATCAAAATAACGTAAGTGTATCAAAGCTATGAAAGAGAGTAAACAGATTTTTTGCGAATGGTATCCAGTTTTCCATTTCAGGTCAACTAGAGGAGGTATGAAACTAAATTAAACACTACTATTTGTGTGCAGATTTTTAAAAGGGAGTATTTTGTTAAAAAATTGCTGAAAAATTTTCTCCAGCATACCAACAGCAGGCCAAACTATAAAGTCTTAAGAAAACGAAGAGATTTCAAGTATTATTTTCTTTCTCCCTGAAAAGACTATGTCAATATAAAACAAACAGAAAATAGTTAAAAAAAAACTTTTTCCACAAAATAAGTTTTTCAAAGAAAAGTAAAGAACTCCATTTTACAAAAAATGAGCAAAAATAAATCAAATAATCTACAAAGCATGAAACTACCACAAATCAGCATCGATAAATAAAGGAAACTCAAAACGAACAGATATTACAATAAATAACCGAGTCAAACTCAAAACGAGCAGAAATTAACACAAGTTGGGCTCAAAACCCCTATGCCTTCCCAAGGCCAAAAAAAAATTTTGAAAAACTTATTTTGTGGAAAAAGTTTTTTTAATTAATCTCCAAAAAGAGACTGGACCCACTTAACACTAAATCCTTTAAAAATAGATGGACTAATTATTGGCTATTATTTTTCTTCCAAAATGCTGGATAGCAACTCGTTTTGATTACTTCAATGCTCCTATTAAGTATAGGGATAAATATCAATGCAGCCTCTTTTAAGTTATTGACAAATAAGATATATCCAATTAATTTATCCATAGAACCAATTAAATTTTGTTTTCCCTCAACATATGAAAACGCAATAAACTTTGAGTTGGACTGATTTGCTATACATCAAATTTAGTTTTTAACACTTTTTGAGCAATTTAAATTCATTACGGTTTTTGGTGCAAAATATGTAGCTTAAAGTTATTTCAAACTCCCCGTTTTACAATAAAAATAAAACGAGTATACTACTCCTTCGAGGAGAGAAACTCACTGAATGTGCAGTACCATGTAAGACTTTAAGCTTTTCTTTTTATAAAGGCTCATGCATTCAAAAAAGTAATACTTAGAAGGGTTCTAGGCGTTTACCCCCCCCCCGTCCGGGAAAATATCCCCCCCACGGCAAAATACCACCTTGGTAAAACTCCTGGAAAATACCGCCCCTCCCCTTTGGAAAATAAGGCTTTCCAAATTTGAGAATTTTATTTGAGTTTTATTTGTTTTTATTTCCGTAGGGGGAACGAATTTTGGTACTAAAATTCGAGAACACACCAGTTTTTTCGTTAGTTTTTTCGTTACTTTAGAAATAGATTTGGGCTATATCTTTGCATATCAGGGGGGGGGGGGTAGAGTATAGCGGGTCTGCATGCAAAATTTGTTTGGTACAATTATTCTGCATATTAGATAGATAGATAGAGAAATGTATTTTAAAGCCAAATATACGGCCATGGACATAGTAAAATAATATAAACGAAAGGCACAAATAACATAAACTTTGATCAGCGATCATCATAAAACCCTCAAATGAAACACTACATTAACCAAATAATAGTAGGCTACTTAATACTTGGAAAATCAGTCTTTGAAAAAAAAAAACAAAAAAAAACAATTAACACTTGAAAAAAAACCTTAAATGAAACATTACATTCACTTTTTTTTCTTCTTTTTTTTTTAGTTAACAAAATATCCATATAACTTGTTATTCTTCAGTAACTTTTTAGTGGCCATACCTAGAAGGAATGGTTTTCTGAGTTCCAACTGTCCAAATACTCCCCCCCCCCCTATGTGCAAACATACAGCCCAAATTATATATCTCCCATCTATTCTGTCACTTGTCTTCGTCTTGTCTCATGCTAAGCTGAAAGAAACTAACGAAGAAACCGGTTTGTTCTCGAGTTTTACACAGTGTAAACTTGATTGAGTGGCGCATAATACATAAGTACCAAAATTTCTTCCTCTTACGGAAATTAAACAAATAAAACTCCAATAAAATTCTTAAATTTGGAAAGCCTTATTTGGGGGGGGGGAGGGGTTTTCGGGGGGGGGACGCCGGCCACCAATTAGAAGTATGAGGTAAGAAGCGAGTTGTTTCTCCATATCTTGAAATGACGGATTCATAACCAGCATTACAACTTTTAATAACACAATACTCCTTATCGTAAAAGAACTGCCTTATCTAAGCTGACAAGATACTTAAAGCGATTGATATGACTTAGAAATTCAGTTTCAGTTCAATAAGGAGGCAAAAGGGGTAAGGAGACTTGTATGATTATAATGTAAACACCAGAATGAGACATTGCCCGTTAATTCTGTAAAGGAAATACAAACCATGCTTATGTACACTGGAGCCAAGAGTCGTAATGTAAGCGTACTTCTCGTTTCTTTTTCTTTCCTCATTTCTTTACAAAAGGTTTCCAGTTTCTACCCCAGAATGTATTGAGTTTCCTGGGTTGATTAATTACAATGCTAATGTTTAATATAGCAATCCAAAATCAAAACAGCGAAAGTGCATATTTTATGAATGATGTTTTTATTTTACCCCAATCGGTAATTAAGGAGTATTAGCTCCTTTCCCTTATTTTAGAGATATAGGACAGACATTTTCAAACAGTTCGTGGTAACGAACTGTAAGCAAGGAGCGACCCGGCTCAATGGTAACCGAAACTCTAAAAAAGCGGAATTTTGATACCAAAAGATAAATCAAAAGAATCAGATTTCAATGCTGGTTTTAAATATATAAGTTTCATCAAGTTTAGTCCTACCCATTAAAAGTTACGCGCCTGAGAAACTTTGGCTGATTTTAGAAAAAAGGGGGAAAGACCCCCTAAAAATTATAGAACCTTAATGAAAATCACACCATCATTTTAGCGTATCAGAGAACCCTACTGTAGAGGTTCCAAACACCTATCTACAAAAATGTGGAATTTTGCATTTTTTGCCAGAAGAAAGATCACGGATGCGTGTTTATTTGTCTTTTTTTGTTGTTTTTTTTTCCCAGGGGTGATCGTATCGACCCAGTGGTCCTAGAATATCGTGGAAGGACTCATTGGAACGGATATTAAAAGTTCCAGTGCCCTTTTTAAGTGACCAAAAAAAAATTGAAGGGCAACAAGGCCCCTCCCACGCTCATTTTATCCCCAGAGTCACCCGATCAAAATTTTGAGACAGCCATTTTGTTCAGCATGGTCGAAAATATGATAACTATGTCTTTTAGGATGACTTGATCCCCCGAAGTCCCCGTGGGGAGGGCTGAAAGTTACGAGCTTTACCCAATGTTAACATATAGGGTTGGTTATTGGGAAGTATACAGACGTTTTCAGGGGGGATTTTTTCTGGTAGGTGGGGGGGGGGGTCGGGGTTATATGGGAGGATCTTTCCATGAAGGAAGTTTTCATGGGGGAAGGGACACTGCTATGAAGGGGGCGCCAGATTTCCCATCATTATTAAAGAAAAAGATCAGAAATTAACTAAAAAAAAAGTTTTTCAACTGAAAGTAAGGACCTACATCAAAACGTAAAAAACAGTAATTACAATGTATATAATTTGGTTCGCCCCCTAGTCAATAACTCGCTCTTTAAGCCAAACATTTTATAGTATTTTCATAAGAGCTATTTATTCTAATTAATGACCTTTGTGATTTAGGGGTCATTTTTAAAGAATTGGAACAATATTCGAACTTAAGCTTAAAGAGCAAGGTATTGACTAGGGGACGAACCCACTGATATACGTATTAAAAATCTATGAATATAGAAGTTCGTTACGTAAGTTAATTCGTAAGTTACGTATATTTATTACTGATGAAAACGTTCGTATATGAAATTAAACAAGATTCGAGAAACCCATTTAACCAAATAAAAGTAAAATTAATATGCAAATTTTGTTAATTATTCATGTACGGTGAGCCAATAACAAAACCTGCATTAATTCAAAAACGTTCAAAAATTAAATAAAAAAAACATGTTTTTTTTAAATGAAAGTAAGGAACGACGTTAAAACTTAAAACGAACAGAAATTATTCCGTATATGAAAGGGGCTGTCCCCTACTCAGCGTCTTGCTCTTTACGCTAAAGTTTGACTTTCTCACAACTCTATTTTATAAAAAATAAAAAAAAACTTTAGCGTAAAGAGAGAGGCATTGAGGAGGGGACAGCCCCTTTCATATACGGAATAATTTCTGTTCGTTTTGAGTTTTAACGTCGTTCCTTACTTTCAGTTAAAAAAATTTGTTTTTTTTTTATTTAATTAGGGTAAAGGGTTAAAGCAATGAATTCTTCAAACAAAGATTCTATGCCTATCCTAACCTTAACGTTTTTCCAAGTTTTACTTAGATGTTGACTAAAAGTTTCTAAACTATAAAATTTCAGTCATATTTTTCGCCATTGTTTTTTTTTTTGGGGGGGGGGGGCAGAAAATGGATTCTTTTCTTTTAGAAAGTTCGGATCTATTTCCACGGAACACTTAAGTTCCACAAGTGAAAACAGGGTGGAGGTAGGAGTTTGCAAAACTCCTTCCTGTTCCGTAAGACACAACGTTTGAACTTGAAAACACCTTTTTTCGGACCCTAGCTGGGCGGTAGATCTATTCCTAAAGATTAGCTTAAAAAACACCTTTTCCACAAGTCAAGTTTTTCAAAGAAAAATAGAGCTCCATTAAGACATGAATGAGCAAAAATTAAGTCAAATATTCATCCAAGCGTAAAACTACCACAAATCACTAACAATTAATAAATGAAACCCAAACGAACAGAGATTATAATAAATAGCCGAGTCAAACTCAAAATAAGCAAAAATTAACACGAGTAGGGCTGATAACCCCAATGCCTTCTCAAGACAAGAACACAATTTGCACTTCACTAAAAAAAAAAAAAAAAAAAAAAAAAAAAAAAAACAAAATGACCGTGGATTGTCAGTTTAATTGACATTTACTGACATTTGTTCCTTAAGGTTTTGATAAAAAATTATGAAAGTAAGAAAGGTGAAAACATTTCAAACGTATTTTGTTTTCAGTAAAGCGCAAATTGTGTTCTGGTCTTGAGGAGGCATGGGGGTTATCAGCCCTAATCTAATTGTGTTCTTGTCTTGAGAACACATGAGGGGTATCAGCCAAAATGGCTATGTCGAAATTTTGATTGGATGTGTTTGGAGAAATGGTGGGCGTGGTTGTCATCTTAAAATACATAATTTCCAGACCTTTCAACTACGTTGAACAAAATGGCTATCTCAAAATTTTGATTGAATATGTTTGGGGAAACGGTATGCGTGGGAGGGGGGTTTGTTGCCCTTCAATCACTTTCGACTATTAAAAAGGGCACTAGCCCCTTCAGGGCACTAGACATAATATCCTATTCAATCACTTTCGACTATTAAAAAGGGCGCTAGTCCCTTCAATTTTCAATCGAATGAGCCCTTTTCGAAGTTTCTACGAAAACTGCTTCGATACGAAGCGCCCTGGTCTAAACAAATAAATAATCCATTTTGTCCACATCGCTCTTTACTTAGGCAGCGCAATATGCGCTGCCTATGATTTCAATGACATAGCGCAACAGCTTTCTAAAATAACAAAATCACTCTTCGCCACTTCCACCGTTTGGCGAACATTATCGACGTGGCCTTCGAACGACTCCATTATAACAGACAATGTAGGCATAGATGTAGGCAATCTTGTCTTCACCACAAAAAGCCACATATGATGTAGGGAAAATGTGGTGTTTCAAAAACTTATTTAACAGTATTTCACATCTTATTTTCAGGATGAATGTAAAACTACAATACTTACTAATATCATGCATACTGATACTCTTATTTTCAATATCGATCGTTCTTGTGGTCCTGGCAATCATTGGTAGCAATATGGTATTGTTGGCCATTAGCTCTTCAGTTTCAGTGGCTTTTTTTGCACTGAATGTGGCTGTTCAACCGCCATTGTTAAAAGAGCTATGCAAGTGTTCTAGAACACCACTAAATACAAGTGATGATCATACTAGGCAGCACATCAGGTCTCAGCACTACCCTTCGGCCACAAGTGCGGCAGTATCAACGGGTGTTGTCAATGAAGATGAACCACCACAATATAGAGATTGTGTCAATGAAGCGCAACCCCCTCCTTACACTGCACTTTTTATTTAGCAGGAACAACATGCTTGCCCCAATATACAACACACAAATCGGTAATAAAAACTATTTGATTTATGTTGCTTTATACATATAGATATACTGATACTTAGTAATCAAAATGATAATATTATTTTATTTATTAAAATTATAAAAGTAAAAACATTTGTATTTTTTTCAGTAAAGTGCAAATTATGTCCTGGCCTTGGGAAGGCATAGGGGTTTTGAGCCCAACTTATGTTAATTTCTACTCGTTTTGAGTTTGACTCGGTTATTTATTGTAATTTTTGTTTGTTTTGGATTTCATTTGTTTATCGATGCCGATTTGTGATAGTTTCACGCTTGGTAGATTATTTTATTTTATTTTTGCTCGTTTTTTGTTTAATGGAGTTCTTTACTTTTCTTTGAAAAACTTATTTTGTGGAAGAAGTTTTTTTAATTAATTTCTATTCGTTTTATAAATAGATAGATAGATAGATATTTATTGCAATAAAAGCCGCTTTGGGCCACGGCAAAAAATGGAAAATCACACAAAATATATTGACAGTCTTTTCAGAGAAAAAGAAAATAGTAACTTTAAATCTTTTCGTTTTTTTTAATAATTTCTAGTTTGGCCTGCTATTTGTATGCTGGAGAAAAATTTTCAGCAATTTTTAACAACACGCACCCTCTTAAAAATCTGGACACAAATAGTAGTGTTTAATTTAGTTTTATACCTCCTCTAGTTGACCTGAAATGGAAAACTTGATACCATTCACAAAAAAATCTGTTTACTTTCTTTGATAGCTTGGATACACTTACGCTATTTTCATTTGGTTAAATTTTAAGAGCAGAAGCAGCCCCGAAAGTTTGAACATAATACCCTCAGTCGTTCTTGGATACTGCTGAGATACCTTATTGGGAACTAGCATTAACACAGTGAATTTTGATTTAATCTTATGGCAACATTTAGTTTTTAAACATAAAGTCAAATGGGTGGGTGGGCGTGGGAGGGGGACTAGTTGCCCTCCAATCACTTCCGACTATTAAAAAGGGCATCAGCCCTTTCAATTTTCAATCGAATGAGCCCTTTTCGAAGTTCCTACGACAACTCCTTCGATACAAAGTGCCCTGGTCTAAACAACAACAACAACAAAGAAATAATATATTATACCTACATCGATCTTTACTATAAAAATATCAAAACTTCCAATCACTTTCGACTATTAAAAACGGCACTAGGCCTTTCGATTTAAAATCGAATGAACCCTTTGTGAGTTTCTACGACAACACTTCCTATAAACACCTTATATGCCCCCAGGGCATAAATTACAATCCTTACTCTAAGGGCTGTGAGGGTGGTTGTCATCCTCCAAGACCTAATTTCCAGAACTTTGACTATATTAAACAATATGGCTATCTCAAAATTTTTATTGGATGTGTTTAGGGAAATGGTGGGCGTGGAAGGGGTGTTAGTTGCTTTCCAATTACTTTCGACTATTAAAAAGGGCACAAGAAATTTCAATTTCTAATCGAATGAGCCCTTTTTGAAGTTTCTACGATAACGCGTTCTATAAATACTTTATACGCCCCCAGGGCATAACTTACAACTCTTGTCCTGGGGGCTGTGAGGGGGTCATCCTCGACAGACCTAATGTCCAGAACTTTCTACTACGTTGAACAAAATGGCCATCTGAAAATTTTGATTGGATAGTGTTTGGGGGAATGGTGGGCGTGAGAGGGGGGTTAGTTACCCTCCAATCACTTTCAACTATTAAAATAGGTGCTAGCCCTCTCAATTTCCAATTGAATGAGCCCCTTTTCAAGTTTTTACGACAACTTTATTATTAAAAACCTTATATGCCCCCAGAGCATAACTTACAACCTCTACCCTGGGGACTCTGGGGGGTATGTCATCCTTAAATATATAATTTCCAGAACTTTCAACTACGTTGAACAAAGTGGCTATCTCTAAACTTTTATTGACCGTTTGCTGATAGATAATGGGCGTGAGAGGGGGGTTAAATACTCTCCACTCACTTTCGACTATTAAAAAGGGCAATTTCAATTTCCCAGCAAATGAGCCCCTTTTGAAATTTCTACAAATACATTCTATATAAACCTTATATGCCCTTTGGGCATAACTTACAACCCTTAAACTGAGGGCTCTGATGGGGTTATCATCCTAAAAGATCTCATTTCCAAAACTTTCGACTACGTTGAACAAAATAGATATCTAAAATTTTGATTGGATGTGTTTGGGGAAATGGTGGGCGTGAGAAGGGGGTTAGTTGCCCTTCAATAACTTTCGACTATTAAAAAGGCACAAGCCCTTTCAATTTTCAATCGAATGAGCCCTTTTCGAAGTTTCTACGACAACTCCTTCGATACAAAGTGCCCTGGTCTAAACAACAACAACAAAAAAATAATATATTATACCCACATCGATCTTTACTATAAAAATGTCAAAACTTCCAATAAATTTCGACTACTAAAAACGGCACTAGGCCTTTCGATTTCTAATCGAATGAACCCTTTGTGTGTTTCTACGACAATACTTCCTATAAACACCTTATATGCCCCCAGGGCATAAATTACAACCCTTACTCTAAGGGCTGTGAGGGTGGTTGTCATCCTCTAAGACCTAATTTCCAGAACTTTTAACTACGTTAAACAAAATGGCTATCTCAAAAATTTTGATTGGATGTGTTTCGAGAAATGGTGGGCGTGGAAGGGGTGTTAGTTGCTTTCCAATTACTTTCAACTATTAAAAAGGGCACAAGCCATTTCAATTTCTAATCGAATGAGCCCTTTTTGAAGTTTCTACGACAACACGTTCTATAAAAACTTTATATGCCCCCAGGGCATAATTTACAACCCTTGTCCTGAGGGCTGTGAGGGGGTTGTCATCCTCACAGACCTAATTTCCAGAACTTTCTACTACGTTGAACAAAATGGCTATCTGAAAATTTTGATTGGTTGTGTTTGGGGGAATGGTGGCCGTGAGAGGGGGGTTAGTTACCCTCCAATCACTTTCAACTATTAAAACAGGCACTAGCCCTCTCAATTTCCCATTGAATGAGCCCCTTTTGAAGTTTTTACGACAACTTTATCATTAAAACCTTATATGCCCCCAGGGCATAACTTACAACCTTTGGGGACTCTGGGGGGTTTTTCATCCTTAAATATATAATTTCCAGAACTTTCAACTGCATTGAACAACATGGCCATATCTATCCTTTGATAGGAGGTGTTTTTAGGAAAGGATGGCATGAGAGGGGGGTCAAATCCTTTCAACTCATTTCTGCCTATTAAAATGGGCAATTTTAATTTCAAGTCAAATGAGCCCCTTTTGAAATTTCTACAAATACTTTCTATATAAACCTTATATGCCCCCAGGGAATAACTTACAACCCTTAAACTGAGGGCTCTGATGGGGTTATCATCCTAAAACACCTAATTTCCAGAACTTTCGAACTACGTCGAACAAAATAGATATCTCAAAATTTTGATTGGATGTGTTTGGAGAAATGGTGGGCGTTCAATCAATTTCGACTATTAAAAGGGCACTAGCCCTTTCAATTTTCAATTGAATGAGCCCTTTTTGATGTGTTTACAACATCGCTTTCTAGAAAAACCTTACATATTCCCAGGGCATAACTTACAATCCTTGCCCTGAGGGTTGTGGGGGGATGGGTTGTCATCCTTAAAGACCTAATTTCCAAATCTTTCACCTACGTTGAATAAAATGGCTATCTCAAAATTTTGAGTGGATGTGTTTGGGGAAATGGTGGGCGTGGAAGGGGTGTTAGTTGCCTTCCAATTATTTTCCACTATTAAAAAGGACACAAGCCATTTCAATTTCCAATTGAATGATCCCTTTTTGAAGTTTCTACGACAACGCGTTCTATAAAAACTTTATATGCCCCTAGGGCAAAACTTACAACTCTTGTCCTGAGGTCTGTGAGGGGTTTTTCATCCTCACAGACCTAATTTCCAGAACTTTCTACTACGTTGAACAAAATGGCTATCTGAAAATTTTGATTGGTTGTGTTTGGGGGAATGGTGGCCGTGAGAGGGGGATAGTTACCCTCAGATCACTTTCAACTATTAAAACAGGCACTAGCCCTCTCAATTTCCAATTGAATGAGCCCCTTTTGAAGTTTTTACGACAACTCTATCATTAAAAACCTTATATGCCCCCAGGGAATAACTTATAACCTTTGGGGGCTCTGGGGGTTTGTCATTCTTATATACATAATTTCCTGAACATTTAACCCCACTGTACAGCATGGCTGTCTAAATGCTTTGATTCAATATGTTCGGGGAAATGCTTATCGTGATAGGGTGGTTAAATACTCTTAACTCACTTTTGACAGTTAAAAAGGGCAATTTAAATTTCACAGCAAATGAGCCCTTTCCTAAATGGCTACAACAACATTCTAAATAAACCTTGTATGTCCCCAGGGAATAACTTACAACCCTTAAACTGAGGGCTCTGATGGGGTTATCATCCTAAAACACCTAATTTCCAGAACTTTCGAACTACGTCGAACAAAATAGATATCTCAAAATTTTGATTGGATGTGTTTGGGGAAATGGTGGGCGTTCAATCACTTTCGACTATTAAAAGGGCACTAGCCCTTTCAATTTTTAATTCAATGAGCCCTTTATGATGTGTTTACAATATCGCTTTCTATAAAAACCTTATATACTCCCGGGGCATAACTTACAATCCTTGCCCTGTGGGTTGTGAGGGGGATGGGTTGCCATCCTTAAAGACCTAATTTCAAAAACTTTCAACTACATTGAATAAAATGGCTATCTAAAAATTTTGATTGGATGTGTTTGGGGAAAAGGAGGGCGTGAAAGGGGGGTTAGTTGCCCTCAAATTACTTTCGACGAAAATGGGCACAAGCCCTTTGAATTTCCAGTCGAATGAGCACTTTTTCAAGTTTCTACGTCAAAAATTTCAATAAAAAATTTATATGCCCCCAGGGCATAACTTATAACCCTTGCCCTGAAGACTGTGGGGGGAGTGTCCTGCTCAAAGGTATAATTTCGTGAACTCGTGGAACAAAATGGCTATCTAAAAATTTTGATTGGATATGTTTAGGGAAATGGTGGGCGTGGAAGGGGTGTTAGTCGCCTTCCAATCACTTTCGACTTTTAAAAAGAGCACTAGCCATTTCAATTTCCAATCGATATGAGCCCTTTTTAAAGTTTCTACGACGACACGTTCTATAAAAACCTTATATGCCCCAAGGGCATAACTTACAACCCTTGCCCAGAGGGCTGTGGGGGAGTGTCCTCCTCAAAAACATGATTTCTATCTGGAAATCCACAACACTGAACAAAATGGTTATCAAAAAATTTTGATTGGATGTGTTTGGGGAAAAGGTGGCCAAGGGAGGGGGGCTAGTTGCCCTTAAATCACTTTCGACTATTAAAAAGGGCACTAGACCTTTGAATTTCCAATCAAATGAGCCCTTTTTCAAGTTTCTACAACACAAATTTCAATAAAAACCTATGTGTCCCCAGGGCATAACTTATAACCCTTTTCCTGAAGACTGTGGGGGGAGTGTCATGATCAAAGGTATAATTTACGGAACTTTAACTGCGTGGAACAAAATGGCTATCGCGAAATTTTGATTGGGTGTGTTGGGGGAAATGGTGGGCGTGAGAGGGGTGTTAGTTGCCATCCAATTGCTTTCAACTATTAAAAAGGGCACTAGCCATTTCAATAACTAATCGAATGAGCCTTTTTTGCAGTTTCTACGACAACGTGTTCTATAAAAACTTTATAAGACCCCAGGCCATAACTTACAACCCTTGTCCTAATGGCTATGAGGGGGCTTTATCCTCAAAGACCTAATTTACAGAACTTAAAACTACGTTGAATAAAATGGCTATCTCAAAATTTTGATTGGATATGTTAGGGGAAAAGGTGGGCGTGAGAGGGGGGCTAATTGCCCTCAAATCACTTTCGACTATTAAAAAGGGCACTAGACCTTTGAATTTCAATTCGAATGAGCCCTTTTTCAAGTTTCTACAACAAAAATTTCAAAAGGAGTGTCCTCCTCAAAAACATTATTTCTATCTGGAAATCCACAACACTGAACAAAATGGCTATCTAAAAATTTTGATTGGATGTGTTTGGGGAAAAGGTGGGGAGAGAGGGGGACTAGTTGCCTTCAAATCACTTTCGACTATTAAAAAGGGCACTAGACCTTTGAATTTCAAATCAAATGAGCCCTTTTTCAAGTTTCTACAACACAAATTTCAATAAAAACCTATGTGTCCCCAGGGCATAACTTATAACCCTTTCCCTGAAGACTGAGCCCTTTTTGAAGTTTCTATGACAACGCGTTCTATAAAAACTTTATATGACCCCAGGGCATAACTTACAACCCTTGTCCTGATGGCTTTGAGGGGGCTGTCATCCTCAAAGACCTAATTCACAGAACTTAAAACTATGATGAACAAAATGGCTATCTCACTATTTTTATTTGATGGCTTTGAGTAAATGGTGAGTGTGAGAGAGGGTTAGTTGCCCTCGAATCGCGTTCGACTATTAGAAATGACGGTATCCCTATCAATTTCCACTCGAATGAGCCTTTTTTGAAGTTTCTACGATAACGCCTTCTATAAAAACCTTATATGCCCCAAGGGCACAACTTACAACCCTTGCCCCAAGGGTTGTGGGGGAGTGTCCTCCTCAAAAACATATGTTCTATCTTGAAATCATCTACGCAGAACAAAATGGCTATCTCAAAATTTTGATTGGATGTGTTTGGGGGAATGATGGGCGTGGGGGGGCTAGTTGCCCTCCAGTCACTTTCGACTATTGAAAAGGCCACTAGCCCTTTGAATTTCCAATCGAATGAGCCTTTTTTGAAGTTTCTACGACAACACCTTCTATAAAAACCTTATATGCCCCCAAGTCACAACTTAAAACCCTTGCCCTAAGGGTAGTGGGCGATTGTACTGCCCAAAAACATATTTTCTATCTGGAAATCAACTACACTGAACAAAATGGATCTCAAAATTTTGATTGGATGTGTTTGGGGGAATGATGGGCGGTGGGGGGGACTAGTTGCCCTCCAATCACTTTCGACTATTAAAAAGGGCACTAGCCACTCCAATTTCCAATCAAATGAACTCTTTTTGAAGTTTCTACGACAACTCCTTCTATACGAAGGAGTTCAATCGAATTTTGTACGTTTGCTATCTGTTTTATTGCTAATTAAAAAACTTTTCTTTGAAGACACTTTAATAGAGTTTTTCAGTATTTGTTTTCCATGCTCGTTGTAAGACTTTCTATTGTTTTAATTAATAAAGTATAAACAATGATAATATTTCTGGTGTTATATTAAAAGGCTCTCCATAAGCTACGATTAAACAACAGTTTCAACGCTTTTTCATACAGCTTTTATTGTCAAGGTCATTAATATGGTCAAGGTCGTCCATGAATATTTTACTTTTTATTAGTTTTTTTAAGTATGTAAGGTATGGCGAGAATTCAATGATTTATTTTTACTAATACAGGTGAAACCGGAAAAAATAAATCAGAAAACCGCTTTTCTATTGACAATAAATGCAAGCAAAAACCGGGTGAAAAAAAAAATCAAAATATGCAAAACTTTTCTCCTAGATTTTAAGAAATACAAA
Organism: Artemia sp. Qi Xiang Cuo; assembly: GCF_049724085.1. Classification (NCBI taxonomy): domain Eukaryota; kingdom Metazoa; phylum Arthropoda; class Branchiopoda; order Anostraca; family Artemiidae; genus Artemia; species Artemia sp. Qi Xiang Cuo. Next base: position 27,836,871 of record NC_142804.1, on the reverse strand, counting down.
GAAATAGTCGGGTTATTGTGACTTACACCCCTCAACGCATCTTGAAAGAATTGTATACTATTAAAATTTAATAAATTTTTATCAAAATTGTGTTACAAGAGGTTCACATATGACGACGATGATGATTTCTTGTTCAATAGTAGACAGTATCTTACTTTCAGAATGGATGTGAGACAACATGGCAGCTATTCTTGGAAGAAGCAACATAGTTACATTAGCCGTCTGCTCTTCATTTGCAGTTTTTTTTTTCTCATGAATGCTTTTATCTAGCCATCACTCTTCAAAGAAATATGCAAGCGCTCAAGAAGTCCAACTGATATTTCCATTGACCCGGTAGGGCGGCATTCAAGTTTTCAATACAGCCATTCCGCTATAGCTTTAATAGCAATAACAAACACTGTCAATGGAGATCAGCCACCACCATATTGGGATTATGAGGAAGAACCACAGTCACCATCTTATGCTGAACTTTATATATAATTCGAATGACGTAGTTGCTATAACATTCAAGATTAAACCTCGTTTCCATTGATTTAGATTTGATAGAGCAATTAAATACTTATTCCTGGAAAGGTATTTTTGATAAGTTTTGATATTTTGAATTGTTCAAAGAGGAGCAGATGGCAGTTAATCTTAACCTTAGAGGTTTAGCTCTATAAAAGCGCCCTTAGCTCCTCCTATATAGCACATTTTTGCATCGTTTCCATGTGTATTTATTGTTTATAAATTTTTCTATTCAAAAATTATTTTATTGAGCTTTACCGTCATAGTGTCAATAAATTATAGCTAATATTATGCTTTGAACCTATCCTAATATGATGTTTAGGGACATAAGACAAGAAAGAAGTTTTTACATAACTTTGTTATATAGAAAACAAAACGAAACAATATAGTTTAGCCAATTTAAGGTTTGACCCAGAAAAATGTTGCGATAAAAATGCTTCTTTCACTATCCAGACCAAATAATGCGCTGGTTTACAAAATAAATATCTATCGACCTAATATTTCCGGAATGGTCGAGTTTGAGGTCGAGCTAGAGAGGTAGCTTTAAATTCGAACACTTCAATAAGTAACAAAATATATATTGAAAAAGTATTTTATGAGAGGGGATCTGATCAAATTTGGGAATCAAAATAGCCCTCTGGAGTGTTTCTGGGGGAGATAACTACTCCGATTCAGCCTCAAAAGGTAGATAAAGGAGGTCACAAGTTGACTCAAGTGGAATAAAGCCTTCTAGGTATTACTGATAGATATTACTAGGATTCCTTTAAATCGTTTCTATAACCTTTTATCATCCCATTCAAGGGTAAATCCCATTCCCAACTTTTCGTTTAGATGGATGGCCAAAAAGCGCGATTTTTGACAAGCTATCATCTTTATCCATAAGGCATAGCCCAACCGTCTTAACCTTTCTTTCATTTTAGCGGAGAAAAGGCCACATTTGTCGTAGAGCTTGTTGTTCGACATACAGTCAGTGAAACAAGTACCAAAAGCTATCCTTAGACAATACCACAGGAAAACATCTAGCACATCTTCCTCAATGTTTCGATGCACCCAAAACCATAGTTGACTACTGTCATTACCGTAGTTTCCAATATCCTAGTCTTAATTCGAAAACTTGTCTTCCCGTGCTTCCAAACTTTTTTCAATAACATCCTTCCTTCTTTTGTAAAAGTGTTGTATATTTATTTTGGTCAAAATTAGCAATTGTTAATCATACCTTCGCCCGACCTAGGCAGTACTTTAGACATTAAGTTGGTCGTCAGCCATTTTTCTCGGTAATGGACAGTAATTCAAGTTCTTAGGTCTCTTAGAGACTCACACTGTACCAAATCTACCTTACAGTTAGTGTTCTTGGTGTAAAGCAAGATACAGAAAACACGAAGAAATAAACATAAAGACGACAAACAGGTCTATGGCCAGTAAATAAAAACGAAGAAAAAAACAAAAACGAATATTTTGCCCGTATCTAACAAGGCGTCTTCAGCGTAGAAAAAAAATAAACTAAAGCTAAAAAATATATATAAAACAAAAATAGACTAACCTAAAATATATAATATACAATTACAATCTGAAGCTACCTTCGTGAAACCACCTCACAAAAGTAACTGTATTAAACATTTTAAAATAACAAATGAACTAGGAATAATTTATTGCGACATAATTTTATGCAAAGCCTTTGATGCTGCTATTCGCATTAGGTTTGTTATTTGAGCTAACCCCTGGGATATTTTGCAATACCTTATTTTAATTTTTAAATGTGGATTCATTTTTTAAGATAATATCATAAATAGGATCAATATTTATATTCCAGTATCTCTATTAATTGATAAACTGCAAAAATATATTTTTTTATTTCTAATGCTTCAAGGTTCCAAATGTGTTTTTCTTTATTTCTAGTCATTCGAGAGGTTCCAAGATAGTACAGGCAAACTAGCCAAAAATATAGGTCGACCCAAAACAAATTGCAACAGAAATGATTTTTATACCATATTGCAGAGAACACAAGCTGAACAACATATCCAAAGTTCCACATTCTAGGTCGACGCAAAACTAGTTTTTTTTTTGTTTTTTGTGTCAATTTTTTTCAGTTTTTTATAAAAAAAAATAAATATCGGTAAATGTTCGTTTTTCTGTATATGAAGTACCGTCCTGATGTAAAATTAAGAGCTAAGCCAGAAAATGGAATCAAATTTAATGTACAATGTACCAGAAAAAAGTTTCATAATCATCAATATGTGATTTTACCCTTCTCATCGTTGTGACCTCTTTTTCACCCTACTATCAGAAGGCAACTATTCTGACATAAAATGATGAGCTGAGCCCAAAAATCAAATTAACCTGATTCAGTGCCGACTCGAAAACCCTTTTCATATTCATCATTATGTACTTTTTTTTATTTTCATTTGACATGTTTTTTTCAGCACTTACTGTCCACCAATTCGTCCATTGTTGGTAAACAAAAAATAAGCGGGCAGATGAATTATGGTTGGCTCGTTTAGAAGACCAGTTAACACATAGAAGGAAACTGCATCATCTTCATGACCTTCGCATGCAATAAATAATATCAACGTCTCGTTCCACGCTTTGTCCAAGTGAAATCCTCGGATAAAGCCGTAAGCTAAAAAATCACAATTGAAAATTACCCCGAGTTATCATTTATTAAATCACGTCTGATAACCCGTGTTTGATATCTTCCCATCTATAGATACAAAAAAGTCATTCAAAATATCTGACACCTAACAAGCTAAAAAAGTTTTACTGCGAATGTTCTCCTTTCCCACTGACTTGATATTTATAAGAGATCATTTTTGTGTGTGTCATCATTTCAACAAAGATCTACAGTCTAAAATAGTAAACTAATGTATCCAACCGTACGTAGTAAAATTCTTGGAAATTTATATCAAAGAACTGTTTTATCTTTTTCTTTTCACAGAGACATCTACTGAGAAGATAATCGCGCCTTGAAAAGCATCTTGTGCTAACAGCCCTTAACGTTAGGCTGTCCAAACTTATAATACTCCGATATGGTATCAGTACTGCGAAACTTCTTAAGAGCCGAACGATCTGGGTCATGGGATCTCCACTTAAAATCCACCTCTGACATGCTACCTTATCTGGCGGCATCTGGGCATAACAATTACACAAATCCTGCCAGGTTTACCTCCAGCGAGTGGTCAGGCTCCAAAAAAACCATCCTGCCGTTTATCAAGCCTTCCAAAATGGGATGTATGTGATTAGACGTTCTGATAGATTCTGGGCTGGGCTCTCCATGGATTTTGTCATTGAGCAGGAGCTCATGCGTTGTCTCAAAACGGCCTTACCGACGGAAGTGGTATGGCAGAGGTTCAAAGGTCTTTATGGGTTCTGTCTCGACCTGTCTGCTCTGCACTAAATCTTCTGATGGAGGGTATCTTAGAGGTTTTCTATGGAACAAGTAAACAATATAAGAAAACACCCGATCCGAGGCAGCTAAGAGACTGTAAAGACACCCAGATAGTAATCGATTTCCTACAAAAAGAATTAATATTTAATGGAGATCTTCAACTAAGAAACATCACCAACGGTCTGACAGCCTACGAATCTGCCAACGTTGATTCTGCTAGAGATTTAGGCCTAAAACTCATTGACTTCATGTCAGGGAAGCTGGTTGCTGATTTTGTGCTTCAACGAAAACAACAGGCAGTTCAAATTACTACGAAGCAGAATCCAGGTGGCGATTGCAAAAGACTGGACCCCACTCTCCTTTTTCAGAGGTTCATAACGCTAGCAAAGAGGATTAATCTCACGGAATCTGAGTATTTTCAACACTAACTGTGTTTCTACCCGGTATCACTCTTAGACCTCCCTTTCTTGCTCCGGTTTTCGAACAGGCCAGAATTCTCCAAAGCTATAACACAGGATTTCGATCTTGAGTAGAGCTCTAATCCCATTTCCAAGGACAATCTATATATCATCGGCGGTGGAGCTCTTCTGCACAGAATTCCATGGTCCAAAAACGAACAATACTCCGAAATCCTTGACCATTATGCTACTTACGTGAACAAAAAGTATCCATCTGCCACTAATGTGTTCGACGGCAACGATGGCGGAGCTACCATAAAGGATATGGCCCAGTCGAGGAGAAGTCGTATAATCGGCCGAGAGATATTCTTTACATCAGATATACAGCTTAAGGTAAAAATAGGATGAGTTTTTTTCCTGCAAGAAAAACAAGGCCAGGTTTATCTGCGCGTTGGCTGTTTATCTCCGACCAAAGGGCTTCGTCGTAGTCCAGGCACCAAGTAATCCAGATGTCCCAATTGTGCAAGCTACTGTTGATTCTTCCCGGTATTACGACAGTTCCGTCATTGGAGATGATACTGATCTTTTGGTTCTATTGTGTTATCATGGTGACCTATCAAGCAAGAAACTATTCTTTGCACCTAAGCCAAAGTTGAACAAAGCTCCCCGAATATGGAATATTCACAAATTGAAAGAGAAGCTGGGCCAAGAGATGTACCATCTGATTCTTTTTGTTCACACCATCTTAGGCTGTGACTCTACTTCATTGATTCACAGTGTGGGGAAAGGCCTTACTCTGAAGAAGCTAATGACAGATGCCGATTTTCGTACATCAGCTGCAGTTTTTATGCTGAATTCAGCTTCGAAGGAGGAAGTAAGGGCTGCTGGAGAAGATGCTCTGCTCATGATATGTGGCTCATCAAAAGGTGGAGACCTGAATGAACTCAGCAGGAAAGTTTTTAAAAAGATGTTGACCACTGCTAGCACGTTCGTCCACCCAGAATAGTTACCACCAACTTCTGATGCGGCTAAATTCCACAGTTACAGGGTTTTCTACCAAGTTCAGGTATAGAGTGGAGTTCCTGATTCTGAACTTAAAGCCGAGGAATGGGGTTGGAGTCAAAAGATGAATGGGGTTGGAGTCAAGAAGTCATAAAGATGACTTCTTGCATCTATTGACTACTGACGTCCTACCAGCCCCTCATCTGCTTCTGAAAATCGTGAAGTGCTCCTGTCAACTGGAATGTAACTCAACGAGATATAGCTGCTTTAAAAAAGGCTTAGCTTGCACTGCAGCGTGTAAAACCTGCAAAGGAACAGCATGTTCTAACTCTCTCAGAATCGAAAGCTATAACGATGAGGAGAACGTCGAAACTTAGATATCTGAATTAAAAGAATAAGTTGTGAATACTAGTCGGAGTTTAATTCTGTCTTTCAAATGTTCACGAAGTTGATTCGATAATTTTATCAGTTGTGAAGACTAGTCAGTGTGTTGATAATAGTTTATTCTAAGAGGGATTTTAAATGTCGGCCGCTAAAAACTAGTTTCATAGATGATTTCCCTTTTCTAATATTTTTAATGTTTTAATAAACATCTTGCACTCACTTTTTCTAGGCCGATCCATCAGGTGATGGAGCCATCCAGCGACGATCAGATTCAGGCTAACTAATTATTAGATCTCAAAACCGACAATTTGGCCGGCGAAAGAAGATGTGGTAGAATAAAATGTGGGCCACGACGACGAGGAGCGTAAAAATCTCATATTGACGATTATGAAACTGTTTTATATACCGTACGCCAAATTTGACTCCATTTTCACACTCATCTCGTCTTTTTACATCGGAATATTAATTCAGTTCAAGAAAAACGAACAATTACCGGAACTTAATTTTTTTTTTTTTTTTTTTTTTTGTTAGGAAAGTGTCAAAACTGACACGATACGCAAAAAAAAAAAAAAAAAAAAAAAAAAAAAAACAGTTTTGCATCGACCTAGAATGTGTAACTTTGGATATGTTGTTCAGCTTTTTTTCCTCTATAACAAGTAGAGTATAATGTAAAAATCATTTCTGTTGCAATTTATTTTTACCGACAATTGACGAAACGGTGGACAATAAGTGTTGAAAAACATGTCAAATGAAAATAAAAAGTACATATTGATGATTATGAGACGAGTTTTCTAGTAGACATTACATCAGGTTAAATTGATTTTTGGGCTCAGCTCATCATTTTATGTCAGAATAGTTGCCTTCTGATAGTAGGGTGAAAAAGAGGTTACAACAATGATAAGGTTAAAATGATTATTAAACTTTTTTCTGGTATATTGCACATAAAATTTGCTCTCATTTTTGGGCTCAGCTCTTCATTTTACATCGGGATGATACTTCATATACAGGAAAACGAACATTTACTAACAGTTCATTTTTTTTTAGAGAAAACTGAAAAAGTTGACACGAAAAGCAAACAAAACTAGAGTTTCGTCGACCAAGAATGTGCAACTTTGGATCTGTTGTTAAGCTTTTTTTTTTTCTACAACATGGTGTAAAAATCATTTCTGTTGCAATTTGTTTGGGGTCAAACTCTAGTTTGCCTGTAGTAAGATTCTGATACCTTTTATCCTCGTTTTTGTCCTGGTCCTGCTATCACGATCATTTCATCCAAGTCTTTGACTATTGAGCGAAAAGTAATTTTGGCGAAAGGCCGAAATTTTGCTTTCCTTCATCGGTTCCTTATTCTAAAATAATGTCCAAGGTAGAGGCTGGTATTATGTTCTCTATTGATAAAGCTGAAGCACCACAAGAACTTAGAGCCGAAATCGTGAAACATTTAAACAAATTTGATAAGAAATAAATTGGGAATAGCACCACCAAAAATGACGTAAAGAACAGTTTTAAAACAAGATAAAGACCTTATCATCACCAAAGCTGATAAAGGCAACACAATCGTCATAATGGATAACAGTGATTATGAACAAATAATGAAAGCAATTATCTTAGAGAGATTACTTACAAAAAAATGGGTTTTGATCCCACAGAAAAATACACGAAAGAATCACGACATCGAAGTACTCAAAAACAACTTACAATTAACCCTTCCATTTAAACAATAAATTTTTCCTTAGAGGTTGTTCAGCACCGAAAATTTATGGTTTGCCAGAGATGCACAAGAATAATGCTCTTTGCCCTATTCTATCATCTATTCATTCCCCGGTTTCTAAATTAGGAAAATTTTTGACACCTTAGAACAGGCCCGTACGTAGGATTTTTTTTTGGGGGGGGGTAGTGAGTTTTTCTAAATTAAGATAAAAACTGCGAAGAAATTGAAAAAATAGGATTTAGGAGGAGGTTCTAGCAAAAATTATTTATAATTTTTCTAGCAAAAATAGCGTAAATTCAGGGATCCACAAGACTGTTGACAACCATTTTAAGAAAAATGGTTGTCAACAGCATTTTGTCCGCTTTTGGGGACTCAAAGATCTTGTTTAGAAAATCAGTTTATGCTGTAAACAAATTAAAAAATCGTCACATAGACTACAATACAATTCTCTGTAGTTTTGATGTTGTATCTATGTACACAAATTGTGATGCAAAAAAATGTGAATTTATATTAAAAAATAAAATAGAAAAACATTTTGAATTGATACAAGATGTAACTTTGGCAAGCAGGGGCGTCGAAGTCATTATGAAATTGGTTGTGTTGGCCAACAAGTATTCCTTTTATTTCGGTTTTAGAGGAGAATTTTATCAACAGGTCTTCGGTTTAGCAATGGACGCTCCTCTAAGTCCAATCTTGACTAATTTATTTTTGGATTCTGTAGAAATGTCCGATATTCATTGTCTTCCTCTGTCTCCTTGTTTCTGGGGTAGGTTTATGGATGATGTTTTATGCTTTTGGGAACATGGGATTGGATTCCATAAATTTGTTTCTTGACAATTTAAACATGTTTGACATAAATATTAAATTTACTCTAGAGCTAGAAAAACAAGATAGGCTACCCTTTTTAGATATTTTATTAATAAAAAGTGATAATGGTTTACTTTTTTCAGTTTATAGAAAACCAACTCAAAATTACAGGTATTTAAATTTTCGTTCATCTCATCCAATTTCAGTAAAAAAGGGAAAAGTCATGTCATTGGTTGATAGAGTTTTTAAAATTTGTTCCCCGGAGTATATTGATAGCGAACTATTGTATTTGAGGGGTACTTTATTTTGCAACGGTATCCTGTAAAATTTGCAAATGAAATAATACAGAAAAGACAGAGTAAGCATGAAAAAAGTAATAAAAACGAAGTTTCTCAACTTTTGGACCCTACAATAGATGTTTCATTACCTTACATACTAATTCTTGGGGGGAATATTAAACGGACTTTACTGAAACATAATGTTTCAAATTAACTTTGAGTAACTTTCTAAATTCCGGAAAAGATATAACACGTAATAGTTTGGCAAGTGGAGCGTACAGCATCCCTTGCTCTTGCGGAAGATTCTACATCGGTCGAACACACCAGCACTTTGTGGAACGATTTATTGAGCACCAGAATTCTATACAAAATGCTCTAAAATTTAAAAAACATCCACAAACTTTTCTCCAGTAAAATTCGAATGAATTTACTGAAAAAAAGTGCAATGTCAGTTTAATATACATATGCTGATATTTATTCCTTAAATCTTAATTAATTTTTGATTTCTTAAAGTAAAAAAAATTAAAACATTTAAAAGAATTTTTTCAGTAAAGTACAAATTATATTCTGGCTTGTAGAAAGTATAGGGTTTTAGAACCATACTCATATTAATTTCTGCTCGTTTTTAGTTTGACTCTGTTATTTATTTTAATTTCTGTTTGTTTTGGGTTTCATTTATTTATTGATACTGATTTTTAGTAGGTGTATGCTTGGTAAGTTATTTGATTCTATTTTTGTTCATTTTTGGTTTAATGGAGTTCTTTAGTTTTTTTTTGAAAAACTTATTTTGCGGAAAAAGTTTTTCTTAATTAAGTTTTGTTCGTTTTATATTGACTTAGTCTTTTTCAGGGAAAAAGACTGAGCTTCTTCTAAAGTTAAACAACCATTCCTTCCATAAAAACCTTAAATACCCCCTGGGCATAACTTACAACCCTTGCCCCAAACCTCTGAGGTTTGTTTCAACCCCAAAAGCCTTGTTATATGATATTTTGACTATTATGAATAGAATGCCTATCTCGAAATTTATATTAGATACATTTCGAGACAATACGACGTCTGTGTGTGTGTGTGGGGGGGGTAGCTGCCCTCCGAACATTTTGAATCTTAAAAAAAACGATAGAACGTCTGATTACCGATCCAATGAGCCCCCTCCGAATCTAATATTACCATCTTTTCTATAAAAACAATATATGCCCCCAGGGCATAACCTACTACCCTTGCTCTGAGGGCTGGGGGGATTTATTATCCTCAAAGACGTAATTTCCAGACCTTCCTAATATGTTGAACAAAATGGCTATATCAAAATTTTGTTTGGAAGTGTTTAGGGAGATGATTGGCATTGAGGGGGGGGGGCATTTGCCCTCTCATCGCTTCCGATAAATAATAAAGGCACTAGTCCTCACAATTTCAAATCGAATGAGCCGTTTTTGAAGCTTCTACTACAAAACTTTCTATAAAAAACATTATATACCCCAAGGGCATAACTTACAACCCTTGTCCTGAGGGCTATGGGGGGGAGGGTTGTCATCTTCAAAGACATAATTTCGATAGCTTTCAACTACGTTGAACACAAAGGCCATATAAAAATGTTGATCGGAAATGTTTGGGGAAATGATGGGCGTGGGGGGATTCTTCCTCCGATTACTTTCGACTATTAAAAAAGGCAAAAGTCCTCTCAATTTAAAATCAAATAAGCCCTTTTTGAAGTTTTTACGACAGCACTTGTTATAAAAACCTTATATGCCCCCAGGACATAACTGACAACCTAACCCCTGAAGGCTGTGGGGGGATGGTGTCATACTTAAAGGCATAATTTCTAGGCCTTTCGACTACGTTCAACAAAATGGCTATATCGAAATGTTGATTGGAAGTGTTTGGGGAAATGCTGAGCGTGGGGGGGGGGGGCACTCGCACTCCGATCGCTTTTGACCATTAATTAGCGCACTAGACCTCTCAATTCCCAATTGAATGAGCCCTTTTTGAAGTTTTTACGACAACGCTTTCTATAAAAACATTGTATGACCCCAGGGCATAGCTTAAAACTTTGGCCCTTGGAGCTTTGGGGGGGGGGTTGTCATCCTCAAAGACATAATTTCCGGACCTTTCAACTACGTTGAACAAAATGTCTATCTCAAAATTTTGATTGTATTCGGGGAAATGGTGGAAGTGATAGGGGGGTAGTTACCCTCCAATCACTTTTGACTATTAAAAAGGGCAGTAGCCCTTTCAATTTCCAATCGAATGAGCCCTTTTTGAACAAAATGGCTATCTCAAAATTTTCACTGGATGTGTTTGGGGGAATGGTGGGAATACGAGGGGGGTTAGTTGCTTTCAATCATTTTCTACTATAATAAAGGGCACTAGCCCTTTCAATTTCCAATTGAATGAGCCCTTTTTGAAGTTTCTACGACAATCCTTTCTATAAAAACCTTATATGCCCGGGCAGGGCATAACTTACAACCCCTACCCTGAGGGCTGGGGGGGGGTCGTTGTAATCCTCAAAGACCTAATTTCCAGAACTTTCAGCCACGTTGAACAAAATGGCAAAATTGATTTGATGTGTTTTGGGAAATGATGGGCGTGATAGGGGGTTAGCTCACCTGCAATTACTTTCGACTATTAAAAAGGGAACTAGTCCTTTCAATCTCCAATAGAACGAGAACTTTTTGAAGTTTCTACGACAAAGCTATAAAAACCTTATATGCCCCAAGGGCATAGATTACAACCCTTGCCCTGAGGGTTGTTGGTGGGGAGGGGGTGTCATCCTCAAAGACCTAATTTCCAGAACTTCAAACTACTTTAAACAAAATGACTATCTCTAAATTTTAATTGAATGTGTTTAAGGAAATGTTGGGCGTGACAGGGGGTTAGCTGCCCTCAAATCACTTTTTATTAGGGCTAGTGCGAAAAAGCGCACTAGCCCTTCCAATTTCCAATCAAATGAGCCCTTTTTGAAGTTTCTACAACTGCGCTTTATATAAAAACCTTATATGCCCCCAGGGCATAACTTACAACCCTTACCCTGAGGGCTGTGGGGGGAGTGTCCTCCTTAAAGACATAATTTCCAGAACTTTCAATTACATTGAAAAAAAAATGGTTATCTAAAAATTTTGATTGGATGTGTTTGGGGAAATGGTGGGCGTAAGAGGGGGGTTAGTTGCCCTCCAATCACTTTCTATTATTACAAAGGGCACTAGCCCTTTCAATTTTCAATCGAATGATCCCCTTTTGAAGTTTCTACAGCAGCCCTTTCTATAAAAACCTTATATGTCCCCCAGGGTATAACTTACAACCCTTGCCCTGAGGGCTGTAGGGGGGGGGGGTGTAATCCTCAAAGACATAATTTCCAGAACTTTCAACTACGCTGAACAAAATGTCTATCTCAATATTTTGATTGGATGTATTTGGGGAAATGGTGGGCGTGAGAGGGGGATTGTTGCCCTCCAATCACTTTCGACAATTAAAAAGGGCACTAGTTCTTTCAATTTCCAATCGAATGAGCCCTTTTTGAAGTTTCTACGACAAAACTTTCTATAAAAGCCTTAAATACCCCCAGGGCATAACTTAAAACCCTTGCCCTGAGGGTTGTGTGGGGTTTTCATCCTCAAAGACCTACTTTCTAGAATTTTCAACTAAGTTGAAAAAAATGGCTATCTCTAAAATTTTGAATGGATGTGTTTGGGAAAAAGGTGGGCGTGAAAGGGGGGCTAGTTGCCTTCCAATCACTTTTGACTATTAAAAAGAGCACTTGTTCTTTCAATTTCCAATCGAATGAGCCCTTTTTGAAGTTTCTACGACAGCCCTTACTATTAAAACCTTATCTGCCCCCCGGGCATAACTAACAACCCCTACCCTGAGGGCTGTGGGGGGGGGAGGGTGTTTTCATCCCCAAAGACCTAATTTCTAGAACTTTCAGCAACGTTGAACATAATGGCTATCTAAGAAATTTAATTAAATGTGTTTGGGGAAATGGTGGACGTGATAGGGGGTTTGTTTCCCTCCAATTACTTTCGACTTTTAAAAATGGCACTAGCCCTTTCAATTTCCAATTGAATGAACCCTTTTTGAAGTTTCTATGACAATACAATCTATAAAATCCTTATATGCCCCCAGAGCATAACTTACAACTCTTGCCCTGAGGGGTGTGGGGGGGGGGGGTTTGTCATCCTCAAAGACATAATTTCCAGAACTTTCAATTATATTGAGCCGATGGCTATCTCACAATTTTGATTGGATGTGTCTGGGGGAATGGTAGGCATGAGAGGGGGGTTAGTTACTCTCCGATCAGTTTCGACTATAAAAAAGGGCACTAGCCCTTTGAATTTCCAATCGAACAAGCCCTTTTTGAAGTTTCTATGACAACGCTTTCTACGAAAACTTTATATGCCCCCATGGCATAACTTACAACCCTTTCCCTGAGGGATGTGGGGGGAGTGTCCCCCTCAAAGACAAAATTTCCATATCTTTCCACTACGTGGAACAAAATGGCTATCTCAAAATTTTAATGGTAGGTTTTAGGGGAAATGGTGGATGTAGAAGGAGTTTTAGCTGCCATCCCAACACATTAGTCTATTAAAAAGAGCACATTAACTTCCAATTTCCAGTCAAATCAGGGCTTCTCGAAGCTTCTACTACAGATTCTTTTATACGAAATGTCCTAGTCTAATAAAGTATTGCAAAATGTCCCACGGGTTGGTTTAAATAACAAACTTAAGCGAATAGAAGCATCAAAAGCTTTGCATAAGATTATGTTGCAATAAATTATTCCTAATTCATTTGCCATTTTAAAATGTTTAATACAGTTACTTTTGCGAGGTGGTTTCACGAAAGTAGCTTCAGATTATAAATATTATATATTTTAGGTTAGTCTATTTTAGTTTTATATATACTTTTTAGTTTTAGTTTTTTTCTACGCTGAAGACGCCTTGTTAGATACGAGCGAAATATTCTTTTTGTTTTTTCGTTCGTTTTCATTTACTGGCCATAGACCCGTTTGTCGTCTTTATATTTATTTGTCTTTCTGTCATGGCTGGCCAGTTCGGCTTTAGATCTTTTATAAAGCAAGATACTAAATTTGGTTGTTCTTGAAGGACGGAGAGACTGATTTTTGCCTTGAAAACAACATCCCAGTATGAAGGAGAATTCAAGACAAGGCAATTGAAATCTCTTGAACAATCGAAAACCATACTTCGAGAAACTAATATTTTCAATAGATTTCATTCTTCAGTAAGAGAAAAATGAATCTTACCAGGCATGAATACAAGTATATCTCCAGGGTTTCCAGTTAAATGTATTTGAATAGTTTGCTTGACGGCCGCATCTACATAGTCTTCAACAGAGTTTTTCGCAAAAAGTAGGTCAACAGGAAAGGTTCTACCAGGAATATTGAAAGTTGGAACTTCACCAAAGAAATTTGAAAATTTTGATGCGTCCATGGTTGCTGATGTGACGATAAGCTTCAAATCCTGTCGGCGACCTAAAACAGAAAAAAAATAGAATTTAAGGGAGAGTTCAATTAAAAAAGTATTTTAAAAGACAGTTCAATTAAAAAAGTAATTTTATTAAATAATTTAATTATTAAAAAAGTAATATTTTTAAAGAGGAGTGCTCTAGTCATAGAAATCCAACAAAATAAAAAAAAATGGCTTATGAGAATCAGCATGCAGCATTCGTAAGAAATCAGTATTCCCCTGCTTAATCAGAAAAGTAGGGAAATAAAACGAAAGAACTAATTTTTATTTATCAAAGAACAGCCTCACAAATACAGGGCGTAAAACAAAGAAGTCTGAAAGACCCTTGAGACCATAAAAAAACAAACAACAACAGCAGAAAAACTCGTCACCTCTTAATTTTTTGTCGCAGCCGGTGTTACACGGCTACATACACACTGAAGCCCTTTTATAGGGGGTCAACACACGGAAAACCAGCCCACGTTGAGTACAAACTCCACCAAGTCCTGTGAGGACTTTAAATCTGTATGATTAGAGGGCCCAAAGTGGTGCTTCTGGTTGTGCCCCTTCCAATACCCCTTAACTTCGCACATACAGACATCTTGAAGATAATTTAAGGACTGTTTAGTGAATGGTCCTAAACGATTATGTTTCCAATCGTAGAAAATCCTTAAGATCGTAGTATGATAATTTAAATACTATGCAGATATAAGAACGGGCATACTTTTAATTAAGACAATTGAGAATCAGAAAAAAATATGCGTATTTACTAATAAAAGTCCTAACATTTAAGATTCAAATCTGAAAGCATTAAGAACGAGAAAAAGAAACCTAGATGGATCAGTCAACACACAGTAGAAAGTTAAATTAAAAGCATATTTAGAGAACTCTATATTAAAAGAAGAAAAAACGAAACAAACTCAAGTACGATAAACTAAAGTTGTTGCTTTCAAAAACCTGCTTAAAAAAAAAAAAAAAAAAAAAAAAAAAAAAAAAAAAAAAAAAAAACTTAGCCTTTTTCAATCAAATATATACTTTTGAGGAGACAACCTACCAACGACATCTCTAAGGAGACCAAAAAGTACATCAGTATTCAGAGATCTTTCGTGTGCTTCGTCCATAATTATAGCGCTGTAATGGTCCAAATCCGGTTCTCTCAGAGATTCTCGTAATAGAATGCCATCTGTCATATATTTGATGACTGTATCAGGTGAAGTGCAATCTTCAAATCGAATAGAATACCCTACTTCTTTTCCCAGTTCCACATTCATTTCGTCTGAAACACGTTTAGCAACACTCATCGCTGCAACACGACGAGGTTGTGTGCACCCCACCATGCCGTACTTAGTATAACCTGAAATAATAGAGTCACTAAACATAAATAAATGGGTCACTGGCAAAAATTGAATTTTTCTTGAAAATTTGAAATCAAGCCAAGACAGCAATTCCGTGGAACTTTTGAAGTCAATTTTAGAAATAAAAGAGAAAAGAACACTACACCCCGACACCATGTCAGCGGATGGACCAAATGCTATCAACGAGAGGCCCGGTTGACTACTGTTGAAGTATCACTTCACCGCTGATGCGTCGCCGCCGGCAGAGGCGGCGGCGTTTGGCCGACTTCAAATTAATTTTTCTAGAATTCTTTATTGCGTCAACCGCAAAGTCGGAGCTTTTGTTTTCTCGTGTGGTTTAGTATTTCGATTTTCCTGATTAGAAATCAAGCAGGGCTTACACTATCCCCGAATTTTCGGGTATTTCCCCGAAAATCCATGCGTCACACCGAAAAAAAATTTGGTTCCCCGAATCCCCGAAAATCACGGTGCCACCCCTAGCGATTTATCACCAGTGACTTTCCCTGCCAAATATTACTTTGTATACCATAATTCTTCACTATTCTCTTGTTCGTTAATTTTCCTCTCTTTTGTTACTTTGCATAAAAACCAGACAGATGCAATATCCAATTGCAAATATTGCAATATACACAGTTCTTCATATGTTGACAAAAAAAGTATTGTCTTTATGAAATGAGTTTAAATCATTTCGAATGCAGTTTCCCAATCGCTGTTTCTTACATCATTCGTAGTCAAGAATTTTATTTTCAAGTTGAATAGAATTATAGAACGCATTCACTACTATACAGCTTCAGCTGGATTTTGAAATTGACAGCCGACAGATTGTTTCTACAGTTGAATTGTAAGTTGGCAAAATTTTTTTTTCTTTTGCTGTTTTTAGATAAGATTTTCTTAATGTTTAATAATCTATTGTTGAATGCCTAATATATTAAAGAAAATACATTATTTTTTTTGAAAAAATTTACCCCCCGCCCCCCCCCGAACAAATAACATTCTTTTGAGAAAAAATTTAGCGTCAGACTAGGCTATTTACAGGGTTGGGTAATTAAAGATTTACACAACCTCAATCAAAAATATATGATTCATAAAAAAATCGTAAATTTTTGAATATAAGGGGGGGGGAGATTGGGGGCTATCATTTTCAAATGATAATGACTCATTTTTTTTTATTAAAAGCAGGGATGCCAAAAACATAATTATCTTTTTCATTTAAAGTAGAGACGGAAGAAAATTATATCAAATTCCCTCGGAAATCATTGAAATATATTGATAGACCCAGGGCCCCCCATTGGGACTTGTTCATTGTATTGGGTATTTTGCTATTTCTCTTAGGCTACTGGCCTAATTTGGCTTTTGTGTGTGCTCCCTTTTAATTAGATTCTTTGGATCTTATTTGAAAGACACGGCAAATCTATGACTCCGATATCCAATATGGATTAATCTATATAATTATTGGAAATCTGTGTTTTCCAATAATTTGAGGTATATCTGAATAATTTCGACATTTTTGTTAATGTCTTTGTGCCCCTTTATTCATATCCTCATTTTTTTTTCAAGGAAAGCTGAGCTGTTTAAAATTATTTCGCGTATTTGCTTGGACAATATAGTGACCTAGGGAATTATTAAGTAATTTTTTTTTTTAATTTAAAGCTAATATTGCATCAAATTAAAGTGACCTCCAGAGGGGGGGGGTAGGGAGCGGTTTAATTTAAATGATAGTATATTGAATTTTTTTTATGTAACGCAGGGATACGAATAAGTTTTTTTTAATTTAAAGCAGAGACGGCATCCTATCAAGGTGGTATCCAGAGGTGGGGGTTGGGTAGGGTAGGGAGCTATCATATTTGAATGATAATACCTCGAACTTTTTTTTTGAAAGCAGGGATGCCAATAAGGCATCCCTTAATTTTTTTTAAAGCAGAGACGATATCCTATCAAGATGGTACCCAGCGGGTGGGGGGGCATAGGGAGTTATTATATTTAAGTGATAGTAGCCTACCTTGATTTTTTTTTTTATTGAAAGCAGGGATGCCAAAAAGTTGAAAAGTTGACAAAAATTAACAAGATTTTCGTGAGATATACTTGATACAGCCCTTGTATAGTTTTATCGTTCCAAGGGAAAGGGACACATGCGTCCAACCCTTTTTTTTCTTATTGATGAAACGAGTTTACTTTGAAAACATTCATTCATAAGTACCAGGCAGATTCACACTAAAATGAATTGGTGGGACGAAAGCGATATCGAAATCCCCACCTAACGTTGCGCTCGAGTGACAATGGCGCCCTTGGTCCAGTGCCCAAGTTACATTAAAAGGCCAGGTCATAATAAAAGCTTTCAATTTGGGAGGTTCAAGGAGGAGTCTTTGACAGTCTTATGACCTCAGGGTACTATATGTTGCAACATTCTTACATATCTACAGTGGTTTAAAAAATTCGATCACCCCACAAATGATGACCAAAAATATGCACAAATATAACAAATGTAACGTTTGGAATATTATAACACTTTTTTCAAAGCTTTGAAGAAAAGCAAAAAAGGCTAAACACCCCTAACTACGCTTGAAAGCTATTTTAAAAAGAAACCCTTTGGAGATTTCCATTGATATGACCATAACAGAAGCTTTGAGCCTGGGTGGGGAGTCTTTGAGTATTTTGACCACAGGTGACTTATTGTTGCGACTTTCTGAAATTTGGTAATTTTTGTGAGCATTTGGAAATCAAAGCTTAAACTTAATAACTGATACTAAGTCTCCAACATTTTGCTTGGATTATAAGTGACGAACTAGGATGAAAATCTCAACATCTTCCTGGAGCTCCTTCCGTCTGCTTAATATTTAATTTAATTACATTTAAAACGGATGAGCTTTTAATTTTTTACCTAAGAAAATAGCTGGCACTTCATTTTTCTTCATACCGAATAAACCATTAAGTGTTTTTTGTTTCATTCTAATTGAACTGTTCTAATGTGAAGTGTTCATCATGTATTTTTCAATTTGATAAATTTACTCCTTTTAGATGCAGTTTATAATTTAGCTGATATTAGATAGTTATGAGTTTATAATTTGGAATGAATCCCCACTAGAAAAAATGAATAATATCCAAAAGAGCAGCCAAAACCAATAAAAAACCAGCAGTTCAGCCTTAGCCTACATGACATATTATATAAACGAGCCAAAAAAAACTTTAAAACGCATTTTTTTTAAATTGCTTATAAAAACCAGCTTTTAACCCAAGGAAGGCTTTTTAGGAATCCAAAAGAGCAAAAAAAAAAACAAACAATATCAAAGTTATCAATCTCAACTGTTTTAAAGGTGACAAAAAAGATATAGACAAAGGGCATTATGAAAAAATTAAGCTTCTAAGTCCAAACTTACATTCAAAGTTTTTACCCAGAAAACTGACGAATTGTATGGTACGGTATTTGAAGTTTTGTAAGTAGTAATACTCGATGAAAAAAAACTACTAATTTTGATAATTATTTACGTTAAGATAATAGCTAATAGATACTTCAAATATTATGCAAGGGTTCTGAAACGCCACAGCCATTTCGTTTCTACCAGATTTCTACTTCTCTTGATGAATAACGAAGAAGACCAGTTTTCAGCCAGCGACTTGTAAAGTTTTGAACTCATTAATAGGCTCGAATCTGTTGTAAATTTAAGCTGTGATTTGAGAAAGACTGATGAAAACATTAATGTTTGCGGTAAACATTGATCGCGCCGGCGGCGCAACGCCGACATCTTACCGGTGGCGCGTTGGCGGCGCGCAGTTTTAGGCCCCGCAGCCGCCGGTCTTCCCTCATCGGCGCGGCGCTGGGGTCTAACTATATCATTTCAATTATAACAGTGATAATAAGACGCATGAGTCATAGTTAACCTGAGCAGAAAACCCAAAAGTTTGGGGAACTAATCAAAGAAGAAACTCCAGTTCGTTTCTGCTAAAAAAAATAATGAAACGAATAACACTATTCAGCATTACTCAGTAGAATAATTAATTTAGTCATGAAAACCTGAATAAAACATTTTTGCAATTTTTTTCTTTTTTCGCATGATATTAGAATAAAGCATGGTTGCCACCAGGGCCAGATTTAAAGCTGTGACGCTTCTAGGCCCAAGCGTTTTTGCCGCTCTGTTTTGGCAAGATTTTCGGGGAAATTCCCGAGAATTCGGAGATACGAGAGTACTAAACCGAACGCAACTGATGAGTCAAAAGTAATGAAAGAGAGAGAGGTGACACCGAACTCTCAGCTGCCATTCTAGGTAGAAATCTGACAGTTTATAACTGACTAGAGAATTTCTATGTTGTTTTAAAATCACTTTTCTGTGACTAGGCAGCGCGGTGGCAGAGTGCACCAGACGCTTTGACGTAAATCACATCAGTCCAGTTTTGTTTGGAAAAAATCCCTTCGTGATAATTTATTGCACCCCTAGCATTGTGAGCCCCTAGACCCAGGCCTAGTGGGCCAATAGGTAAATTTGGCTCTGGTTTCCACTAGGATAAGTACTATTGAAGTCTGTAAATCACAAATGAATTGAAGTGGAAGCGAAATTCTCCTCCATCAAAAACATACTTTCACATTTGTAGAAAAACTTTAATTATCAGAACAACAAAATAAAAGATTTTAATTCTAAAAAGAGGTTAATCGAAAGGCACATTACCGCACAACTTAGGGTAAATCTAAAGAAGATAGTGGATACAAACAACGAGTAACAGCTGATAAGTTCTTCTCCCGCGCTGCAAGAAGATCTGACGTTATACATACCCTAACAAACCCTAACTATTTTATACTAAAGAAAAAACAGGTTTAAAAAAGAAAAATCAAATTATGTAAATGAACATTGAATTCAAATAAGCCTGGACTTTCAATTAAGATTCAGATTTCAATAAACTAGAATTATGCTTGTTTTGAAAATTTTTAGTTCTGCTGGATTACACAGTATTGTCAGTGACACTAGGGATTTTTGTAATTCCTATTAAAATGCCACACTTTCATCTTTAATCAGTTTTCCACTCTCTCAGTTGGGAAATAAAACCACATCAGTTCATTTCAAACAGAACATGCATCATTCAACAATTTCATTTCTGAGCCAATTCTTTTTTTGTGGTAGATCTGGTCGTTCTTTTTTTTTTTTTTTTTTTTTTTTTTTTTTTTTTTTTTTTTTTTGGTCGTGTTTATCGTACAGCTTAAGACATACTGTTTTTTTTTGTTTTTGTGTTTTTTCTAGTTCAATACATCATCGATTTTTCTACTTTAAATCATATGCAGCAGAAAATATGCTAAAGAGTTTCAAATAGCTGAACAGTAAAACCATGAAACATTTTTCTTCCTAAAAAGAATATAGCGTTATAGAATTCTGGCCTTGTTCCACTGACTAGTTCAGAAGCTGAAGATCAAGGAATAATTGTCAATAATCGTGATTAAATATATTTTTTTTCAAATTGTGGAACATTCGAAATAAAACAAAACTGAGAAAATTTTCTAATTTTTAAAAAAAAACTACAATTCTACAATCTAACTGTCACACGCACAACTTCCAATTTAATTACTGGAGATTTTTGGAAGACAACAGCGACAATAATTTGAATGATCATGGTCCATGCAATATTTTGAACAAAAATAAACAATAATATTGTTTTTGTTCACAACAATAATAACAGTAATAAACAATAATAACCAACGGTAATATTGTTTTTGTTCAAAAAGAAAGAAACAATAATATAAAAAAAAACGCAATTATACAATCTAACAGTCGCACACACGACTTTCATCTTTATAAATGATTACAGTATAATTCACATTAGTGAAGAAATTGAAAAACAACACGTGTTTAGTTCTGCCCCATACCACTGGATAGTGCCACATTCTCTAAATACCACAGGAAGTTAATTGAACTCAACAGGTTCAATAATTTGAATGATCTGTGGGGCAACTACTACTAAGAGCTCGTTTCCAACCTTCCCAGGTTGGAAACGAGGTCCCATTTCCAGGGCTCATTTCCGACCTGACCATTCTCCTCTGCATCCTGTAGGAGCCCATGATGTTACTCATTGGATTAATACGATCCATCAGATACAAGACAAATTACAAATTTTATCTAATTTTTGCTCTTCATGAACAAAATGGTGTAACAATGGTATGTTTATTATAAAAAATAGATCACTTTACATTCCCGCATGTTATATTTTGGAAAAATACTATAATTTAAAAAAATAAAGATTTTATCACACAGATCCGTTTATGTTGAAATATTTCAACCCATGTGGCAAAACATATCCGGAAAAGTAAAGTTTGCTTTGGAAAATGGATTTTTCCAATTAATGAATGATGACAAGAGGTTTTGCATAGTAAAAAAGCTGAAATGGGAGCTATATATAGTTAAATCGCCAATTATTAGATTATAAAACGATTTTCATGCTACTTTTTGTGATTTCTCAACGTTTAGGTGAATATTCCTACAAATCCTTTGTGATTTTCCCACAAAGAAATTACACTTTTTGCACTGGGCTTTTCAGAAAATGAAGTACATGGAAATGTAGTGTTAGCTGGAATGACTATGATCTAATATGCAAAAACAAAAAGCCTGAAAAGTGTTGCTAAATATCTATTGAGAAGGAAAAATAAAAGCAAAAGTATCTGAGATTACTCTAGTGAATTTTAACTTTTTAATAAATAAAAGACAAATTTGATCCAAAAATAAGTAAGGAACAATGTTAGAAGTCGAAACAAACAGATATATACCGTTGGGGTGAAGGGAGCAGTCAGCTCTTTATGGAAAAATTTAAATTTATAATACAACATAGCACGAGTGATAAGACGCTTGTTGCTCTGATACGACTTAATATTACAACATCTCTTACGCTGGGTTTATCAAGCAGCTAAGTATTACAGCTTGATTTTCCTATTGAATGCTAGATGGCATTGCAATCTTTTGAAACAAATTTCGTTCAAGTTCCGAGTCCTGTCATTTGTTTATGGCTGACGGATTTTTGATTTTCCAGTAATCCAAAGAATTTTTTCTTTTTAATCCCAGTAGCCACAAGAGGATAATAGCAAAGCTTTAAAATGCGAATGATTTGAAACTATAAAACGTATCAAGTAATAGAATATAATAATAATAAAAAACTTATAAACAAAATTGAATTAGTAACATAAATGCACATATTTAGAGGATATCCTACAATACCATAGTGTACGTCAATGAGTAGCTATTTTAACTTCAGCGTTAGGACATAGGAATTCGTAACAACAACAAATTCGCAGGAATTGGCCTGACGAAAAGATAAGATAAATCGTTCTGCGTTTTGTAGGAAATGAGTAGGGCAGAAGCTTTAAATTGGGTCTTTTCGAAAGAAATGTTTGCCACTGTGTATGCCTTAAGCGGTTTGTTTGTTGTAGCAGTTTTGGCTCTTTTGTCACTTATGCAAAAGAAAACATCAACCTAACAAGAAGTTATGCGAACGAAAACTTCTTTAGCGATTGAAATCTAATCTATGCAAATATTTCTAGTATATCACCAATAGCTGTCCTCACCGAAATAGAAAAGACCCAAAACTAGAATTATGTTGACGATCAAAACTTGTCCATAACAACAAACTAAAAATCCAAATTTAAAGAGCCTTAACTTTCTTACCTCACAAAAGCTCACCCAGACTGGAAAAATTTATTCATTTATGATATCTGTGACGAACCTTGTCAAACCGGAGAAGCGTTAAATTCTTACTTTTTATACTTTTTCTCAGCTTATCTCTAATATTTGACGTAAGTCACCTCTGCTTAATTATCGCAACATATAGAAGGCCTAGAACACAATGAAGAATGAATAATAATGAACTATCGATACAGTTCCCCCGCAAGAGCACCTCTTTACACTGCAACAGTTTTAAGTCTGTAATCAGCTTACATAATAACCAAATTATCGCCTTGGCAAAGAACATGGCCAACATTTGTAAATAGATTTATATTTACAAACAGTCAACGTCAAAAACGATAAATTCTTGTCTTTTTTATATAATGTTGATTCCAATTTTGTCGATATTTTAGTAATTTACCTAAAAATAGTGTGAACTAATCAGGCTCTTTATTTGTAAATTTTATAGATGACACTCTTGCAAAGAAATCGACCAAAGCCGCAACAATGGTATAAAATAAAGTTCGCTCAAATAGACTTTCAGCTTACAAAATCCTTTAAGCAGCAAATAGTAATTATAACTACTCAGAGCATAAAAAGTATTACAAAATACAATGCTTAGAGATAAGTTTGACAAGGAGTCAAATTCACCTTTGACCAGCGAATGTGACTAGTTAAAACCAGTTTTGGCTCATATTAATGTCAAGCCACCCAAAATTCTTGCTTATATACTCTAAGTCTGATTCAATAAACACAACAAACCTTCTTCATGCAAATACTGAGTCAACTGAGTCGTTTTCCCACTACCGGTTTCACCAACAACTATAATTACTTGATTCTCCCGAATAACTTGCAATAAATCTTGCCTTACGGCGAAAACCGGTAGATACTGCCTCTGCTGCTTCATCGTCCTCTTCTTAGCAAATTCGCTTGTCGCTTCATTAGCTCCTTTCATATGTTCAGCGAATCGTTGGCTCTCCTTATAATTTTGCTCACCTTCACCAAACCCCCTTTCCTCTTCTTCTTCCTTCTTAACACCTACAATAATTAATATGAGCAACAATTTCTCGTCTATATTAGTTCAGAAATAGATTGACTATGAAACTGATCAAATATACATCACACAAATAGGATATGTATTAAATTTTGAGCAAGTTGCTTAATTCTGATATAAAGTCAAACTTTCATTAGAGTTTTAAGTTCTTCAGCTGATTTTCCGAAGCTATATTTAGGCGTTTAGTTTGACGAACGACAAAGGAGAATTTTAATTACAGTTTTGTTCCCACCTGATCACATTAAAAGATATTCATTAGTCCACTGGATAATTGAAGAATAATAGCTTCTGTGGCATGTCCTATTTCTTAATTCATTTTGCAATGAGTTTAAAGCTCTTGTGTATTATTGCAACTACGGCGAACATGTGGTATAAGCAAGTTGGGAAAATCTGATCTATCAAGATAATAAAAATGTATCTCTTTTTTAAAAGAAAACATATTAATTATCTCAGTTTCACCCTCAACTTTGAGTGCTTTTTTTAACGTTTACTACAATATTCTTCCCAAACTAATTCTTGTATTATAAATATTAGCTTCTAATTTAAAGTATCCGTATTTTCATTGATTTTTACAACATACATCAGATTTTGACCCAGGAGTTAAGTTATATTCCATAGTTTAACGTATTACCTTCCCTTTCAAGGGATAATGAAGACCATAAAAGTAAGATTACATACCTAAAATGTTTCCAATTTTCGTTCCGGCTAATTCCCAATGCTTCTTCTGAGCTTTTATTCTTTCTTTTTGCTCCCGATAGACCCGAACTACAGCCGACCCTTTTCTTGCAACAACAGCCATATCTGATGTAGGGTCCTAAGTGAAAAAAGCATATCTATGTTTACTTTCTTATCTACCTCCTAATAAATATAATATACAGTACATTAACAAAGCTTTTCAAAATTGAAGAAAGAAGGAAAAAAGATTCGTATCGTCAAGATGTATTCCTACATAGTTTCTTTCTCTTTAATTTAGAAGGACTCGTGGTTCTGCCAGTAACACTGAGTTGCCACTAGTCTCACCAATTGTATATTTGTTCAAAGCATGTAAATTCCTTTCAAAGCAGTTTAAATAATTTTTTTGGAAATTACATATATTGAAGATGCGTGCAACGCCTGGTCGTCATACGAAGCTATTAGAAAGATATTCTCACCTACAAGTTTCCTAATGAAGACGACTTTGCTGCGAGTTACTCTCATTTGTTCAACTCTGCAAGGAAGCAAATTAAAAATGTTCCTCGAAACAATGCTTAATGGCATTAGTATATTAAAATTATTCTTCCATAAAACAGGACATAATTTTACTTGCAATAGCTGGTTACTATAGGATCACATATCTAGCTAGATATTTTTGCACGAAACACATTAATGTGCAGGCCTAATTTTTAGTAATTCTTTATCAGCACACCTAATAAAGTAAATTAATTAAAACTGATTATAACCCAGGGGCAAATAGCAGATCGATCATAAACTTTACATTGGTGACCACAAAAGGGAACAAGTAGTCAATTTCGAATATCTTGGCAGCTCCACTGAGAACATGGGATCTACAGCCAAAGAAGTCATCATCGAGATCGGACAAGCTAGCAGCATCTACAATAGTCTAAAAAGAATTTGCAGATCGAGCACAGTCTCACCAGATCAAGTTTGGCATGTGGAATAGCAACAGTCTGTCAGTCCAATCCTATGCATAAGAAACATAGCAGCTCAAGCAATAGCAGGAGAAGAGACTCTAATTGTATAAAAGATGCAACTATGTAGACCAGGGCTTCCTAAACTTTGTTCATGCACGATCCCATTTGTGACTGCAAGTTTCCTGGTGACCCCATATAAATATAATTGAAAGACAAATAAATACTTTTTGGTGATTCATTTATTACGTAACAATATAAATATAAACATGAAAATATTTAGTTTAAGAATTCGTTTAGAAATATACAAAAATCCAAAATAAAAAATTCCACAAAAGTTGAAAAGTTTATTACACTTACAAAAATTACACGCCCTATTTTTCATCAAAGTTGCATTTTTTGCAATAAAATAAATAAAAGAGAATTCTGACCGTCTTAGTTCAATCGAATATATTCGAACGCAGTCGTTGGGTGGTAAATATTAAATTAAAACGAAAGGAAAAACTTTAGTGAGATGGATGAGCCGGTTTTTTATTGCATAACAAATTAAATTATGGTTGAAAGTTTGACACTGCTGGACGTAAGACCTCTTCAACACTTTTTAGCGATGAACGATATTGGGGTTTGATATGTGTTAAAGCTCAGAAAGTAATTTCACATTAATATGTGGTGTTGAATGGCAGAAGAACGTATGATGCCATATCTGCGATTGTGGGATATTCAGTTCTAGTTCTGGTCTATAATTCAGTCCAGGGCTTTTTCGGAAATTGTAGTTTTAAATTATAATCATTCAAAAGCTCAGCAAATTCCTCTTGGGCTTTAGGTGGAATGTGATCATTCTCAGTTAAATCAATACAAAATGGATTTTGAATCCAAGCTACCTTTTTGAAATCAATATATAATATAAAATATGTACAGAACTAGGTCTCTAGCGCTTTGAAGTAACATAAAATAATTTTTAGAATAAAAGTTTTACAATGATTTCTCTCGATTATAAAATTGTCGACATTGGAAAATATTTTGAAAGATTTTTTTTCTATCCTATCTTTCCAATTTTAATCTTTTTACTAAAACTTTCAATTTTATCATTAGAAATAAAGATGTCGTAAATCTGTCCTTAACAAAAAAAGCTGAAATCGTATTATTTCGCAAAGATGCCTAGAAAACAGCTCAGTTGGAATAACTATAATTCGTATTGAATAAAAACAATAAGTTCATATTTTTGTTCGATTATCAATATATGAAATATGTCTTTTAATAATAATAATATTCTTAAACTTTAACCTCTTCACAACCATATTACTTCTGCATGAAATAATAAAGTTGTATAGACGAAATCCATATCCTAACAAAGATTTGAAAATAAGTGACTGTTAAAGGAATGGCTCTTAATATAACTTATAATCTTAAGAGCATTCTGAAGCACATCGTTCAAGTATGGGGCAAATTTTTTTTGCTGCAAGGGCGTCTCGTTAAATAAGGCAGTGAGTAAAAGTTATATGGTCATAATGAGTAGCCTGAAAAAATGATTTAAAACCAATGTTTTGCCCGGCATCGCTCTTGCACCATCTGTGCATATTCCACAGCAATTTTTC
Organism: Artemia sp. Qi Xiang Cuo; assembly: GCF_049724085.1. Classification (NCBI taxonomy): domain Eukaryota; kingdom Metazoa; phylum Arthropoda; class Branchiopoda; order Anostraca; family Artemiidae; genus Artemia; species Artemia sp. Qi Xiang Cuo. The sequence goes on along the minus strand of NC_142804.1, from coordinate 27,809,698 downwards.
CATTCTAGACCTTCAGTCTTTAAAAATTCATCAACTTTACAATATATGTCTATGTTATAAATATTTGACTTTAATATTTAAATATTTAACTTTAAAATCTCTTCCGACGCCATGATTTTGCTACACGACCTCATTTGGGGTCGCGACCCATAGTTTAGGAAGGCCTGCTGTAGACTAATTGACGTCCATCAGACTCAGAAGATAACAAACGAATACGCAAGGAACATAATATGTCAGGCGTCTTTTATCAAGACCTTTCGAAAGGGAAGATGGGGTTACCTCACACATGCAGGGTTACCAAAACTTTTAAGGACAAAAGTGTCCAAATCAGTCAAAAATGGACACTTTTAGTGTCCCTCTAGAAAACTAGCAAATATACAGGGTTGCCGCTATAAATTTTCAAAGCCTGTGAAATAAGTGCCAAGAAATCTGTAAAATTCGTCTTTCTTTGTTCTACTACCTCGCAGTCTGTTACCTGCATGAGTTCTGCAAGTATTTCCATCTTTGTCATTAACGCTACCAATAAATTAAGATTAGTACTAGTTCAATTTGAAGATCTGTTATAAAAAAATCGTCATTAGAATGTCAACAGAGCGAAATTTTATACCGATTATCAATACCGCTACCTATCTTATTCGAAAAGTAAAGAACCAATCATAGAGATTCATTTTCACTTCGGAATTTTCATATGTTATGCTAAAAAGATGCGAGTCGTTGATATTCGGTAGCTATTAAGGATCTTTTGGTGCAACAAGGTCCGAACGGCTGTAGCAATGAAATGTATATTTTTACCTACATGGTTTTAAATTTCAACAAAATACGTCAATCTCCTTAACCACTCTGTCAACTGGTTAGTCAAGGGCTTAAAATCATTTAACAACTCCTCTATCTTTTCGTTATCGGAACATTTAGAAGTAGCCCGGAGAAAACATTACATTTTTGAGAACTAAAGAAGTGACAAGAAAAGGCCAACGGAACCAATTTCACTTGAGCTATATTTTGTTGAAACTGGCGTCAAGCGTTAGACAAAAAATCACAGCTGAAAGTATAGAATATAAAACTGAAAAATTCGCTAGCGGCTATAAATAAGATTGAGCCACAACACAGCTTTTCTGCGAAACTCCTTTCTTTCTATGACAGCAGTATAAGAACAACCTTGTGCTTACTTGAACTTGTTGCACGTTCAAGCCGTAACCAGACTCATCGTGGCGCCCAGCAGATGACGACTTGTCTCCTTCCATAGGTTTTGCTCGAGAGTGGCATGCTCCACCATTTCAAGCCACTGGCGATCCCAGCGACGGCCGTATTTTCGGAATCCTCCGATTGGCTCCACATCCGACTTAACTATTGCTGCCAGGTCTTCTTTAAGCCTCTTACCTTCTTCTTCCATTCCGGAAGTGGCAGACATTTGAGACATATTTTGCTTATATGGTCATGTGGTCTGCGGATTGTGTGGCCAAACCTTCTCAGTCTCCCGTTGTTAACAGTGTCAGAGACAAATGGGCGATCCCATATCTTCTCTTTACTTCTTTTTTCGGTATTCTATCTGAGAGGTGGTTACCAAGGACATAGCACAGGGTTTTTGGCTGAATATATTCAAGCTCAATGCTTTAGCTACTTCAAGTGACCATGTTTCACATCCATAGAGGAGGACAGAGAGAACCATAGCTTCATACACTCGTAGCTTTGTGCTTGGCGATATTTTAGTCTGCTTCCATGCTTCCGTAGTGGAAGGAAGACACTCCAGTCTGACGATATGCGGCTCTGGATTTCTTCTGAAGATTTGCAAGGTTTACTATCAATCCGAGGTATTTGCACGACTGAACGTCCTCTATCTACCGTTTAGGGCGACAGGGGTTTCATCCATCCCATTTGTTCGCATAGATTTTGTTTTTGGTAGGCTCGTTTGGAGACCAGTCGAGAGTTCCATGACTGTCATGTCATTTATCATAGCTTGGGCTTCTGCAACAGATTCAGCAAGAATTTCCACATCGTCAGCATAGTCAAGATCTGTGACGGAGAAGGACGGGCTCACTGCAACGCCTTTATACTTGTCCAGGACCTTGAGGATCCAATCGATGACGAGGTTGAACAAAGATGGTCAAAGGACACAGCCTTGACGTAAACCTTCCTCGATCAAGATCAGATCTGAAAGATCGCCATCGACTCTTAACCGGGCATTTGTTCCAGCGTAGTATGCCTTGAGCAGATTCATTATTTTCTCAGGCACACCTTCCTCTCTAATTGCTTTCCATATTGCATCACGATGGAGTGAATCAAACCCAGTAATGGAGTCTATGAAGATTGAATTGTTTCCTGCTGGTGGTTAAACTGGTTTTCAGGGAGTTGTCACAGGCTTAAAATCTGGTCGCAGCAACCCTTGCCCGGCATGAATCCTGCTTGGTTAAGTCCCGCTCGTTTGTTTCGGGCGTCTCTGAATCTATTTAAAGGTACGATTGCGAACAGCTTGGCAGCAATGGGGATAGGGGATATACCTTGGTAGTTTTTGCAGTCCTTTACGTCTCCTTTTTTGAAGATAGGGACAATTATTGAGGTCATCCAGTCATCTGGGATGTATTCATTGTCCCAGCCTTCAGTTATCACGCTATGAAGTTTACCCATCACCACCTTCACCACCGACAGAGCTTTCAGTAGCTCGGCAGGAATTCCAACTATTCCTGGGCTTTTATGGTTTTTCAAAACTTGGATTGCCTTAATTACTTCATCCCTGGAGGGTGGGTCCGTACATACATTTCATAAGCCTGGTTGTGTGGGGGGTTCTGCAGTGTAGTAAGTGGTTGCTTTTGATTACTATTGTGTTCTGGTCTCGATAGCTCTTGGAAGTGAGTACGCTATCTTTCACCTTAAGCGAGAGGATGGTAGTTTGCTTCTCTTCTTCCCGGTGCATTCTCCAAGTATCTGATAGAGTTTTCGTGCATCGTTCCGTTATGCGGCTCTTTCCATATCACTGGGAGCATTAGACCAGTAGGTTTTTTTGTCAGCTCTTCACAATTTTTGACATTCTTGTCGTAGTGCTATGTATGTGGAGGATTTCTTGTTTGTCATTTCTTTTTTTTTTGGCAGAGTTTGAGTGTCACTTCTGCGATTCATTCCTTGGTTTTATGCGTGATAAACCCAAGTATGTATGAGACAGCTTCATTGATGTGGTCCTTGAGTTTGCTTTATTTTTTCTCAATCTTTATCTTGGGGCAGTTGGGGCACTGATAAGTCGGGGTTGCCTCCTCGGTGTCATCTTGAAGGACAACGAATCGGTTTGAGAGGTCAAGGACAAACGCTACTCGGTACTCATCAACTTTCAGCTTCAACACGTCTATTTTCTGGTTCGGCATAGTAGTCTTCCTTGAGCTAAGTCTATACTTTAGCCTTGTCTTCAGCAAGAAGTGGTCAGATCCATTTTGTGATTCCTTGTCAGCACCTCAGCGCACTCTTGAGTCCAACACCATGAATTTCTATCATCGGGATACAAGGAGATAATCTATTTGGGCCTTTACTCTTCAATCACGAAATTTCCGTGCATACGTAAGACACGACTTGTGCCTAAACCAGGTGTTAGCCACAGCGAGATTGTTCTGCATTGCAAACAGCAGAAGCCTGTTTCCATTTGTGTACCGGTCTCCGAGGCCGTGCTTGCCGATCGCCTGTTCCAAGTTATTCAGCTTTCTGCCGATTCTGGCATTGAGGTTGCCTCCAATTAGGAGGATATCTTTCCGGGGAATCTTATCAATGACTGTCTGCAGGTCACCGAAAAACTGATCTTTTTGCTGTTCAGTGGCATCTCTTATTGGGGCGTAAACGCTAAGGATAGTCAGATTGTTCGTGCGACCTTTAATTCTTGCTCGTACGATTCTTTCAGACACAGGCTCATATTCGATGAGCCCAGTGATTGCTTTGGGGGACAACAGGATACCTACTCCTGCCCGGCCAGATCCATCTAATGGTCCCGAGTTAAAAAAAGAGACCGCCATACCAGCCGATAATTCAAGGGTCAAGATGTTATGTCCATTTAGTCTCGTGTCAGAAACACACAGATTACCAAAGTTATAAAGATAATATTCATCAGCTACAAAATATTGTGTCAATACACATTTAATCGAGCACAGGTTCCAGCAACCGATATTCAGGCCTTGTCTTCTTGATAGGAAGGTAGGTAGCATACTTTTTGACGAGAACGCCATTCTCGCCACATTGCATAATACCGGGAATACCGTAGCCAAACTTTTAATCATCATATTTGTCATCATTATTGAGCGTTTCTTGGGGATAAGGTACATCACAAGGTCTCCAGTCTTGCGGTCACCCAAAGCGCGTTGGCCATCACCTTGCTCGGCGTGGAGCTCGGTGATGTTTACACCCCTTCACCACTTTGAGGTGCGCTAGCGGACTTCCTATGCAACCTTGGAACGAAGAGTCAAGCCTCATTCCCTGAATGCCCACCACCGCCGTGAAAATTTCCAGGCTTAGCTACCCCTTTGCTCCCACTTAGAATCAGTAATAGGCTTCAGAAGGCTTATAATGTCAGCCATATGCACACGGCTACACGCCAAAGGGATTTACGCGGAACGTGCCAGCAGGGAATGGCCATTCACTTCCTCTTTCATGCCTTCTCAGTGGCCTTGGTGACTTTGCCACCAGCAGTAGGTAGGTCCTTGAAGTTGACCGACTTGATGACAAACGTCAACCGTAGGATAGAAGAAAAAGATGGATTTGATAGTTCTAGCATACCACATTGATTAAGACTTAAGTTCCTTTTCGGTTAATAAATGGTGCTTGCGCAGGGTACAAAAACATGTAAGAAAAATCCTCAAGCTGTTACAAAAGCTTAGAAGTAAAGTAGTTAAAAAAAAAAAGCAAAAAAAGACGAAAATAAAGACATTTACTTTTTGATGTGGAAAAATATCCAAAAAGTGTCCTTTATTTCATAAAGCTGCCTTTTTTGATCCAATAGTGTCCCGGTGTCCTTCAGAGTGAAAAAGTGTCCAAAAGGCACTAAAAGTGTCCATTTGGCATCCCAGCACACATGTGCTGTGCATGAGCGATTTCAGGATCCCCAAGTTAATATTCTTTTGGTTATCCATAGGCACTCACCGCAAGAAAAACTTAGCACAATATCAATAGCTACAATAAAGAATTACTGCAGGCATTAGCAATGATAAAAAAAAACACAAAAAAGCAAAAGGTTATTTTTGATAATTTATTATTTCTTTGACGAAAGATTCCTCAATTAAACAATAATTTTCGGATCTTAAAAAAAAAGAAAATCCATCTCCCCTGATCCAATTTTGTTTATTCTAAACAAATGTCGTGACCAATTTGTTTATTCTAATCACAATCGATGTCTCAAGGGGAAACATATTGTCACTTACTTCATTCCATGTATTGTTAAATTGCTTACAGGGTCGAAACTAGTCATAAACTAGGCCTGATAAAACCATGCTGGATCAGTAGTATTTCGAATTACTTAGATGAGTGACAATTTCTCACAGATAACTAAATAAAAATAATTTCAAACCAGTTATTTTGATCAAATCCAAGGTTGAGGTATGAGAGGGTAATGAACTCATTTTAGCAAATACTTATGTAGAAAATGAGGAAAGTTTAGCTTATGATATTTCTAAAACCAAAATTTCGGAGGAGGTACATTGACGACATTCGACGCATAAGGCTGACAAGTAAGCTGGTATGTGGCACTAAAAAGGCATACAAAAGGCATTTTGAGATGATTTTAATTTTTTAATGAAATATACGCCGGAGGTGAAGCAGGAGAGTAAATATATACTTAAACAAATTTCTGAAGAACACTAGTTTCTAAATTACTTCATCACAGAAAGTTTTGGTATATAATTACAACGGCTTCTTTTACCTTGTAGTCTCCGCTGAAATTTTGGCGAATTCTAAAAATATAATTTTATAAACGCTGTCTCATGAAGAAAAAATCAACACATTGGGATAAATTAGAATGAAAATTTCACTCAATTTGAATTACATTCGGTGATTCGTATCTAAGTGTAAAACATACCAAACCTTGTGAACAGTTCTATAGAGTTGAAAGAAGGGTAGTAATTTCGAACAATTCAATAAATTTGAAAGTTGGGCAGCAATTTTGCCATGAATGAAAAATAGTATTTCCAAAATATACATAATCAGAATTAAATTAAACGACAATTTAATGGAAACAATCGCCAGAAAAAAATTGATGGAACAGTTATTGATCAAAAGAAATTAAACTAAATATAGGCTCAATTATTGATGTTAATGCCACTAACTCTATTTGTATTCCATTTATTTCAAACCTGAGTCAAAGCTTGAAAAGAGTATAGGAAACAAAATGTGAGACTCGTTTTGAAAAGAATAAATTCAATTTACACTCATTTCAACACAAAAAAAAGGGTCAAATTCCAGTATTCAATGGACATTCCCCTCACATCTAAAAGCAAACCATATCCATTAGCTAATTCACTGCAGACCACTATCTTAATTTCCCGTACCCTGATATCATATTTTAAAATACATCATTAATTTAACTTATTTGTTGACACACAGTTTTAGAAAAGCTATTAGAAAAAAATCAGAATGAATATCAGAATGAATATAATTTCAGAATAAAATGAATTTACATTCACCACCAAAAAACGCTTTATTATTTCACATACGCGTTAATTATAACAGATTAATATTCTATCATAGATTTTTGCCAGGTACTTTTGTCTTTTCTTTCTTACCACCAGAAAAAGTTTTCTAAGACTCGGTGTGATATTCTCTATATTTGCGGCGTGTGCTTAAGTCTGATTATCTAATCTGATGGGACGAAATTGTTACCGCTGCCACCATTCTTATTAAACGGGTGATGGCTATTTACCAGCTCGCAAATTGCAGTGCTTTTTCTATATTATCTGGTATATATTCAGGTCACATGATGGGTTCCCTATGAAATTTATAACCCTGAACAAAATGGAATCTTTTATATTATATAGAATATATTTGTCATCAGTATAATTAGGTCCTTAAAGGAGCGATACTTTTTTTCTTTTATACTTATCTATTCGAAAATTAGTTACAGCCTAGAAAGCTGCTTACAAACTATCTTATTTGAAAGGTTCTTGACTCACAAACAGAAAATATTGCGCTATGGGAAGAAACCATGGATTTTCTAGGTCCATTTTTGCAAGAGCCTTCTTCTGCTTGTGTGTCATTTTAGTAAACTGACTGACAACAGAATGTCAAGTCTTTTTAAACAGCTTAGAGGGATGAAGACTAGAGCTTTTCTGAAATATCTGAATTTATATTTTTTGGCACAAATTTGTAGGTTTTCTTTTAGGGGGGAGGGGTCTTTTTTTCAGTTTTTTTTTTCTATATGAATCTCGTGTTTACTTTATGCGGAGAAAAACGATCTTCGCTTCGGAGGTCGACCCGAAACATCCCGATTTCAAAGCTTTTTTTTCACTGCCGTAGTAAAATGTTTTGCTCTCTGTAAAATATTTTGTAGTAATATATTTTGCTCTCTGAAACTATTTTTTGTAGTTGTGTATACTTGTGGGACTAGCCATATTAGGTTAATTATGACAAAACATTTGAATTTCAGATCTCTCAGATAGAAATCAAGAACCATTTTTATAAGTGTAATTTTAAAATTTGTTGGAATTTTTAAATTGTGGGACAACATTTGTGCTAAAAATCCTAAGTGTTCCTATTACTGAGGATCTCAGGAGGGATACATATCTTTTAAATATGTCTATACAAGCCAATTTATAGCTATCTTCGCTACAACTCTTCATTATATTCAAGCGCCCTAGAATACACTCTCTCCGCATATAGGATTCCTTCATCACGCTACTGTTTAAATCCACTTTTTCGATAGGGTAACTCATTTTCCAAAAGATAATAGAAACAGATTCGAGTTTATTCAGAGGCACTCTTTTTTAACAATATATAAAGAGAGTAAAGTTCATAATTCTGTCTCCTTTAAGATTTCATGCCTTACTACACATAAAAACAGAACAGACAGCATTTGCCTGCGCTTTGCGAAGCCCACATCTACTAATATTCATACAGCGTCCATTCCTCCAAGCCTTTACAGTCTACCCTAGCCTTACCATCCCTACTACCCTAGTCATTGAACTTGTCATAGGCTATACAAACTATTCAATATATATATATATATATATATATATATATATATATATATATATATATATATATATATATATATATATATATATATATATATATATATATATATATATATATATATATATATATATATATATCTCTAAGATAATTTCTTAAACCACATTGGCCTGACATCACATAAAGAAAGAAAAACGAGCAAAAATGGTGTTTTTATAGGCCAAATGAAGATACTGAAAAAACAAAGCGAATATTTCGAGAGGACAAACGCCTCTCTTCTTCAGCGCGAAACGAAACGATGTATCAATAAAAGCCAAAAATTAAAAGAATTATAACAAACTACTTAATAACCATAAAAGTGAGTTAATCGCCAATATTCACGATTTGCACAAAATCCAGAAAAATATGAACTGCCATCAACGGATACTAGTGAACATCTGACAAAGAGAAGGAACCACTTCATTCACTCGAAAAACAGAACGAACCAGCAATTACATAAGCTGGAGAAATATGTAATTTGATTTCGGATTTTAATTAATGCATTTCTTGCAGACACCCTTTGAGACCTAAGGGGTTGTTCACGTGTTTGAATAGATGACTGGGAAAGTGGTTCAAGGTTTATTTCAGGGATTACTAAAGTATCGGCTTCTCTTTTGAGAAAACCGAAATATGACTCGGTTTTATGGTCTTCCTAAAGTTCATAAGCCCGGTAATCCACTTCGACCCATTGTTTCTTCTTTTAATTCTCCTACAGCAAAAATTGGGAAATTCTTATCAGTGATATTTCGCCCACTAATTCAGGCTCAAAAATACTATATTAAAAATTCCACTGATTTTGTTTCCAAGGTAAAGCAAGTTTCGATTAAACCAAATACAAGAATTGGCAGTTTTGATGCAGATTCAATGCATACCAACTGTGATCCTCAAAAGGCTGAACTGTTTTTGGAGCAAAAACTTAATTCTAACACATCTACATAAGAAAGATCTACTCTTTCAAAAAAAACTCTTCATTTGCTTATTTCTCTGTGTTGCAGAAATACCGTTTACTTCCATGATTTAAGCATTTTTAACAGACGGAAGCATTGGGTCTCCATAGGAGTTCCTCTTTCTCAAATATAGGCTGATGTCTTCATGGAAAACCTCGAAGAAAGGGATATTTTGCAAAGTTCTTGTAAACCTGAATTTTGGGTTCGTTTTAAAGATGACATTTTTTATTTATGGGATCATGGTGACGAGTCTCTGGGTACTTTTCTTCATTTGCTCAACTCCTTGGATCCAAAACTAAAATTTACTCAGGAAGCATAGATAGAGAGGCGTCTTCCTTTCTTAGATGTTCTGGTGCACCGAAATGATTCATGTTTCGAGTTTAGTGTCTATAGAAAACCCACACATAATGACCGTTACTTAAGTTATTCCTCTAATCAGTCTCTTGCTGTGAAAAGTTGTCACTCCTCTAGTTGATAGAGCACTGAATGATTGTTCAACACGCTTCTTGGATTTAGAGCTCAACCACCTTAGAGATATTTTATTTGGGAATGGTTGTCCAATTAGTTTAATAAATTCTGTAATTGAAAAATGCATTAAAAGATTATCAGATAGTTCCACAGAAAACACAAATCAATGGGAAAATTCAGTTTTTCTTGGTCTCCCATATGTTAAAAGGATTTCAGACCACATTTCAAAAAATCGAAGGAAAAATAACATTTACACTTATTACAGACCCAGAAAAACTATCAGGTCCCAAATTTATCAAGGTAAAGACCCTATCCCGATGGGTGAAAACTCTGGTGTCTACAGAATTCCTTGTTCGTGTGGTCTTTGGTATATCGTAAGATCTGATCAGCGACTAACGGATAGATTAACTCAGCACTCTAGTTAATTTGATAATACACTTAAAAAGCGGAAAAAAACAGAAAATTTTTACTTTGCCCTTGCAGAGCACATTTTTGAAAAACCAGAACATACTATTTTGCTTAATCAAGCTAGTCTTATTTTGCATGACAGAAGTATTGTCCAGCACTACAGAGAAGCTGTTGAAATTTATAAATACCAACATTTAGGTCTAGCTTTAAACAGAGATTCCGGTGATTTAAGAATAAACGAGTCATATTTCGGTTTTCTCAAAAAAGAAGCGGATACTTTAGTACTCCCTGAAATAAACCTTGAACCACTTTGCCAGTCATCTAATCAAACACATGAACAACCCCTTAGGTCTCAAAGGGTGTCTGCAAGAAATGCATTAATTAAATTACGAAATCAAATTACATAGTTATCAAACTTATTTAATTGCTGGTTCGTTTTGTTTTTCGAGTGAATGTATTGGTTCCTTCTTTTTGTCTGTTGTTTACTAGTTTCCATCGATGGCAGTTCATATTTTTTTAGATTTTGTGCAAATCGCGGATATTGGCGAATAACTCGCTTTTATGGTTGTTAGGTAGTTGGTTTTAATTCTTTTAATTTTTGGCTTTTATTGATACACCGTTTCGTATCGCGCTGAAGAAGAGAGGCGTTTGTCCTCTCGAAATGTTCGCTTTGTTTTTTCAGTATCTTCATTTGGCCTATAAAAACCCCATTTTTGCTCGTTTTTCTTTCTTTATGTAAATATATCTAAATATATATATATATATATATAAATATATATATATATATATATATATATATATATATATATATATATATATATATATATATATATATATATATATATATATATATATATATATATATATATATATATATATATATATATATATATATATATATATATATATATATATATATATATATATATATATATATATATATATATATATATATATATATATATATATATATATATATATATATATATATATATATATATATATATATATATATATATATATATATATATATATATATATATATATATATATATATATATATATATATATATATATATATATATATATATATATATATATATATATATATATATTTAGTTCTGGGAGCACGGCGACTTCACCACCCGGCCCCGGCACTCGACACGCGGCAGGCGTGTCGAGGCAGGCGTTCTATATATGGATTCTCATTGTCGCTTGTCTTCTAACCGCAGACAATTGAGCCTTTTCTGAAAAATACGAATTCTTTCTTAAAGTTCTGACCTGTTTAGATCGTCTTTGTGGTCAGTCATCGCTGTTCCTTGCTTTCCAACCGTAAATTTCATTGTCCATTTTTGTTCATCTTTACCCCAGGAAATTTTTTCCCCGCCTTTTGCTTTAGCAGTTTAGATTCATACATCATCTCATTTAATTTCTTAAAGCTGTATAGATAACAAATACATATTTTCCAGTTTCCTACCACAGGTGACTGTTCAAAATTTCGTTTACAATTCTATGCGATTTTTGCTGTCGTTTGTTCCAAGCCTTTTTCTTTAGCTGTTGCGATTCTCAATTTGACTAGTTTTCTAATCACATTTATCTGTGATTCATTTTCATCAGTCAGCCCCTTAAGCATTTTAAATGACCTTCAATTAGAATTAGCGCCTTAGTAAAATAACTTTTTTTTTGTTATTGGACCTTTAACTTTTGTCTAATAATATTTTGGAGAAAATTGTGTAGAGAATAAAATCCAACTGACTTCATAACACCCTTAATTTGTAGTTCAGGAAATATTTGTTAAAATCCCAAAGCGAAGATAGAAGACACATCAAATTAAAACCCCTGACCTAGGCTACATAACCTAAGGTTAAGGTGTCGTAACTCTGAGGTCTGATCTCGATTACGGGGTAAAAGTGCAGCCACATTTTGCTTTTATTTTCAGATTGCTGTTTTTTTTTTTAAATGAAGATTTCTTTAATCGTTTTTGGACAAATTTTTACTGGATCTTAAAAAATATGATCCTCAACCCTGGAAGTCCATACTCCTTATACTAGGTTCATACGAGCTAGGGTACCAGCCAAAAAGAAGTCCCCAATTTCAGAAAATCACAGTGAGATACAAAAATAAAGCTAAAAAATTATTATGGAAGTGTAAAGTGCTTACTTTTACTGGGATAACTGGTTCTGGCTGCTTAGTGAATACAATTCTTCCATCAAGAAAAGGTGGAACAATGTTGTGTACCAACAAATGAACACGGGCTTCATTTTCTTCTGCAAAATCTTCATCAACATCTATTTTCGTCACAACACCACTTGTAAGCATTCTGTTTCGTTCCCAGAGTTCATTATCCTTAAATGACAAAATTAAATGTTAAAGAGCTAGATAGACGTAGAATTTTCTTCCAGGGTTTCAAGTGTGTACACTAATGAACGGTCAGGTGCTTTAATTTCGTTCTTCTTGTTTTTTTTTTTTTTTTTTTTTTTTGGTAGCTTTCTTTTTTTTGGTAGCTTTTTTTGGTATTGTTGTCTTGAAAAACAGTTTAAAATTCCTTAAAGAAGGAATAAGTTGTTTCATCGTGATTAATTCAAAAACTTCTCGTAAAAGAAATTTTTCAAAGAAAGGTAAAGAGTCATATTGAACCGTAAGACGAACAGAAATAAAGTCCTATAATAATATTTTCAATTAAAAGCGAACAGAAATTACTAAGTTTGGATACTGGCCCCTCTCCCCTCTAACCGTAAACCTTTTGAAATCTGTTCTGTCATTTGCGTTTTATTGAAAACCAAACGTATTTTAAACAATATACTTTAATTTTTCAAAAGATCGACGGAAAATAAAAATAAAATCACCATAACAATCGAGATGACTGAAAGAACTAATGAAAATAAGCTAAATATTAAATTTATAATTATATTAATTCCTTTAAATCTCACCAATTCAAGATTCAGCAATTTGTTTAAGAAAAAAAAATTATTTTCCAATCTTATAATCATAAAAAGGTTTAAAAAAAACATTTTTTTCTCTGTAAAAAAAAAACCTGACACAATAAGCTTCAGAAGATTTATGGTTAGGAGGGAGGAGAGCAGTATCCAAACACCTGTTTGTAGTTATTTATGTTCGTTTTAAGTTTGACCTGAGTATTCATTTTAATTTTTACTCTTTTTAAGATTTATTTATTCATCTATATCAGATCTCTTGTCTTTTACGTTTAATTTAAGTTTTAGTTTAATTTCTGCTTCTTTTGGGTTTAAGTTATTATTTACTGATAGTTTCTGGTCATCTTAATTTCGAATTATTATAGGACTTCATTTCTACTCATCTAAGGTTTTAACGCGACTCTTTACTTTTCGTTGAGAACTTTATTTAAAAGAAGTTTTTTTTAATTTATCTTTGTTTTTTTTTATTCCCAAAGTTTTATTACTGGTTAATATTATGAGTGTTTCTCGGGTTTTTCAGGATTTAAGAATCAAAATACCAGATTCAAATTTAAGTTTTTCAGTTGCATCAGGTGATCTGAGCGTTGTCTTTGTTTGTATTCAATACAATTATTGCGTAAGTTTCGTTCAACCTGAAATCAAGGTTTAGAGCTGTTATTGAATTAACAGCTTGGTTCAACAGCATCTCCTAAATAATATAAGGAAATGTAATATTTCTTTTTTCGATTATAATTCAACATCCCTCTCAACATTCCCTGACAGTTCAAATTGAACACCCTAGTCGTTCTTGAGACATTTTCACATACGCCATCGTGACGGCCTAGATGCACAAAGGGTCATGATTCATTTCAACCTCCAACTCAGAATTCCCAAAAAAAAATTCGACTTAATATCCTTGCCATTCCTGAGATATTGCACACATCATTTTGACATCCTAGATCCAAATAGCAACTTTCGATTAGCCGTTCGTGAGACTCATTTGACAACAGTTATGCAAATAATATTTTTTAGTTAGCTCAACATCCCCATCAATATTCTCTCAAAGCTCCGCCTTAATAACCTTAGCTGTTCTTGAGATATAGTAGATATACCATTTTGACAAACTGGATGCACGTTGTGTCTTTTGATTTAGTTCAACATCCCAATAGACAGTTCATGAAAGTTTCAACTTAACAATCTTAGCCGTTCCTACGATATTGCAGATACACCCTTTTGACAACCAGGATGCACATAGTGGCTTTAAGGTCAGCATCCCCCTCAGGTCCTCCTGAGGTCAATGTAGATAAGACCAGGTAAACCGTTTTGACAACCTGCATGCACCTAGTGTCTTTTGATTTAGTTAATACAGAAATACATTCTAAGACCACACTGGCTATGCAAGACGTATGAAACAAAGAGGATAAATTAATAACTGAAAAATTAAATCAAATAGCCGAAAAAAGAGGGCAGTCGTCAGCCAGTGGAACAATATGAAGTGAATATAAGCTGATATTTCGACAAGGACCTCCACCAAGTCGTCTTCTGACGACTGGCAGTGGAGTCGTCAGAAGACAGTGGAGTCGTGAAGACGACTTGATAGAGGTCCTTGTCGAAATATCTGCTTATTTTCACTTAATACTGTTCCACTGGCTGACAACTACCCTCGTTTTCCGGCTATTTGATTTTATTTTTCATTTATTTTGTTTCTTCTTTGTTTTATACATTTGATTTAGTGAAACATCCCCGTCAATATTCATTAAATTTTTAACTTAATAATCTCAACCAGTCCTGAGATATTGCAGATACACCCTTTTGAACTCTTTTGATTTAATTCAATAGTAGTAGTAGTGGTATCAGTGTCAGTAGTAGTAGTATTCGCAGTCACAGTCGGAACCGGAATAGTAGGAGTAGTAGTCGCAATAAAACGTGGTCACAGTCACAGTTGCAAGTAGTCGCATTCGCAGACTGAAGTAATCGCAGACACAGTTAAAAGTAGTCAAAGTGACAACTTGTCATGGTCGCCATTGCGAGTAGTTGCAGTGAAAGTCACAAGTAGTAGCACTCCCTGAAAATTTCACCTTAATACCCGTAACTGTTCCAAAGATCAATATAGGTACACCCTTTTGACGCCATGGATGTACCTAGTGTCTCTACAACCAGAATTCACATGGTCTTAAAGCTCAACATCCCCACCACCAGTCTTTGAAAGTTTTAACTTAGTGCCCATAGCTGCTCCTGAGATCAATATAGACATGGTTAAGTACGCCATTTTGACAAACTGGATGCAACTAGTGTCTTTTGATTTACTTCAACATCCCTCTGAACTTTTAAGCCCTTTTGACAACATGGATGCACTTGAACTCTTTTGATTTAGATCAGCAATAGTAGTACTGGTACTTGTAGCAATAGTAGCAGTCACAGTCGCAATAGGCATAGTAGTAATAGTGGTCGCAAGTAGTCGCAGTCATAAATGGTTGCAGTTGCCAATGGTCACAGTCGTAATCAGTCTTATTCGCAGTCTAAAGTAGTTGAAGACACAGTCAGAGGTAGTCGCAGTGGCAATTAGTCGTAGTTGCAGTTTAAGTCACAAGCAGTCGCAGTCGAAAGTGGTCACAGTCGCACGTAGTCAGAGTCAAAGCCGCAAATAGTCATAGTCGTGAGTAGTCACAGTCGCAGCCCCATGTTGTCGTAGTCACAGTCACAAGTAGTCGCAGCTGCAAATAACCTCAGTCACTGGTGATCAGAGTCGCAAGTGATCACAGTCACAATCGCAAGCAGTCTTAGTTGCAGTCGCAAGTAGTCGTGGCCCTGACGGTTTCAAGTTATTACCCTTAGCTATTCCTAAGATATTACAGATACATTTTTTTGATAACCTGGATGCATGTAGTGTCTTTGATTCATTTCAATATCACCCTCAACATTCCCTTAAGGTTCAGCGTAATACCCTTAGCCTTTTCGGATAATATACCCAGGATTAAACATTTCCTCTTTCCCAATAATAAATCCTATACGTAAACAGTGGGCAAATTACATAATTTACAACTTTTGCCCCCGGGGGCTGCAGGGGGTCATGTAATCTCCAGAAGCATAGTTACTGGACCTCCTGACAGTTTTGAGCAAAATGATTATCTAAAAACTTTAATAAATGTTGAGGGGGGGGAGGCATCTAAAAGTGGTGAGGGGAACTGGTTGCCCCCCAACACTTTTTAACATCCTCCTCCATACCTGAAAGAGCTGATTAGACCCTAAATACCAATGACTTGACAGTTTCAATTTAATACCCTCAGATGTTCCTGAAGTACTGCAGATACGCCCTTTTGATAACGAGCATCCACATCGTTTGTTTTCATTTTGTTCAACATCCCCCACAACATTTCTTGAGAGCTTTACCTTAATACCCTGAGCCTTTTTGGAGACGCAGGATCAAACAAGCCTCCTCTTTCCAATGAAAAAACTTATATGTAAACAATGGCCAACTTTAATAACTAGCAGTGATTACCCCAGGGGCTGTGGAGCCACGTCATCCTCAAAGGTATAGTTGTTTGATCTTTAAACTATAGTGAACAAACTGGCTATCTCAAAATTTGATCGGATGTCTTTGATAGGACGGCAGCTAAAAGGGGCGTGGGAGCAGGGCTAGTTGCCCTCCAACCACTTTTGACTCTTAAAAAGGGCACTAGAATCTTCAACTTCCGATCAAATGAGCCCCATCGAAATATCTAAGACTAACCCTTCCATATGAAGTGGTTCTGAGAAGAAAAAATAAGCAATATACGGCCTCAATAACATATTGAGGCCTTATGGCTCTTTGCTACAGCCAAGCTAAAGTGTAGCGTCTGAAATATAAAAAAAAATGTGAAAAGCAGATCTAATGGACTTGGCAACTCAACAGCTCAATCTTATATTATACTTTTATCTGTTTAGGTAGTTTCTGTTTCACACAACAGGTTTGGTAAACTTAACTATTCGTGAGATCTTTTTTCATACTACGCTTGATTAAGAAAAAATGAAAAGAGTCTTGATTTTTTTTTTCCATATTTTTCTGCGCTACCATTAACTTATTCACAAATTGGCTGCTGCATTTCAGAAGCTCCTAAATGGCTCTTTCTATTATAATTGTGGTCCACATTCATCTGTTGTTTTTTGTTTTGTTTTCTTGCGTTTTTTTTCCATTATTACCCTAAATAAATTGTAGTTAGCATTCTGGACCAGACGCAACTTAGTACTGAGCTCCATAAGTAACGGTGTTGTTCGAACATACGATCATTTTTGATGCTTCTTTATTTTGTTCTTTTTTATCATAGACAGTCTTGCACCTAATGATCTCCCTTTCTGTATTGTAAATTCTACACTTCTCCCTTTCTACAGGTATAAATTGGATGCGCCTATATAGATATAGATATATTTCTCACAAAAGCCCCATGGGCCATGGATATTACAAATAGAACAAAACACATAAAACATAATAAGTACAAATACTAATTGAAAATAACACTACTATAGAAAACCCTCCCTATGTCTCATCCTCACACTCACTAAATTTCCCGAATTTTTAATATCCACTTTGCAACTACTTCCTATTTTATTTTCTAGACAACTTCTATGCATGACATCCCTTCCAAAAATTTCCCTTCAAACTACTTTAAGTTCTTCACAATAACACATAAAATGTTCTAAATCTTCAGACTCCCCGCACATCGGGCAAGTGAAGGGACCACTCCATACCTTAACCCTCCCTAAATACTTTCTTCTCCCCCCAAGAGGCATAAAATTTCCCCTTACTGATAAAACCCATTTGAAAGTGTCAGTTTGGAGCCCAAATTTTAGATATATTTCTTCTTTCCAGGCTTCTTTAATTTTTCTACATATTCCAAGGGATTCTGAATTAACCTTGTCTTCTTGCCAAACCTGGATCTCTTGATCTTGTAGCACTTTTCCACAGCTTTTGCAAATAATCCAGTTTCCACCCCAGGTCCAATGCCATCATTCCACCATCCTGATAGCCCATAATTGTCTAGTATACTCTTAATTTGCACAGGCCAAGAATCTTTTCTTTTATCCAATAACATTTCATTGAAAGCATTTCAAGTATTTGTTAACCAATAATCTGGCATAGCAATAATTTTTTCCCAATAACCAACCTTGCGTACTAACTGTTTATTTCTTAAGCTAAAAAGTCCCAGGTCACCCTTTATAACAATGCTATTAAACTTTTTATCTCGCCCTATTAATCTTTTAAAATAATATAACTGTATCCTCTCCATTTCCACCCACCCCTTTCGGGTCCCTGTATCTATGTCCCCATATACATATATATATTAATAGTTTGATAATTCCTTCATTGTGCAATATCTCCCACTAATTTAGAATTTCGTTTGACTAGGTAACTTGATACCTAGGAATCGCTATCGAGTTTCTTTATTAGCGAAACTACTCATCCAAAAACCTTAACTGCGTTTTCATGTCTACATAAGCTAATTGCACTGAAAGATATATTAAGTAGTACGAAGGCTATTATTTGAAGGGGGGAAGCAATGAGTTTTCTAGTTCTTCTTTTTCGAAACCCCGTCTTTAAGTAAAAGTCCATAAAATTTTCTTGTTACAGAAGAAAAGTACCCCGAAAACCCTACCCTAAAGTACAGATTTAAGGAGCCACACAAGATCCACAAAGACGTGTCGACGACATCACACATGCCCAATAAACAATATTTGAGATTCAGATTTGGATATTTCACCCAACAGCTAATCATGCAGAAAAGGACTACATTTTCTTCACGGCTTTTTTCTTCTTTTTGTTTTTTACATCACACCCATGCCCTAGACCATATGATTTTCTGCATCACGTACCAATACTCTTTTGACGTAACATGCCTTGGTTCTTCAAGTCGTTTTAACTATTGCCAGATGTGTGTCTCCATGAGGTTCAGTCTACAGTCGTTGGTTGAATAACGTACAACCATTCTTGATCTCATAGCTCTCCGTATTTCCTGGAACCACAAAGTGGTTCTACCTCAGACATTATGCTAGAAAGCCAGCTTTTGACCACCAGCTAAAGCCATTCAGTGCTTTAAAAAGCAATCAGTTTCTGCATCAAAAGTAGCACATATAGTGGCCAAAGGATATAGCAAATCATGCTCTTTAGCTTTTAAAAATTATTAGACCTTAAATTTTCTAAACCGAAGAAGACCATTGGAGACACAGCTGTAAATGCTGTTTACAGGTTGGAGCCGAACGTAACGTAAAACAGTGGTATATAAAACCAAAATGAGAGCCACGGGACGTCTTTTCTAATTTGAGAACCCAGCCAATTGTTATTGCCAAGCATAATGCTCAAACTACCTGAGGCAAATCCCAAAAGATCTTCCCAAGAAACTTTTATCCTGCTGAATAATTAATAGTCAAATTTTTTAAGCACGCAGCTAGAACACCAATAGCTACCAGCAGAACCCGAACTCCTTCAGTTCAAAAGCACCTAGAGCAAAGTACCGGTCACTCATAACCAGAAATTTGTGTTCCAGTTTCGTCTGCATTTTCATTTACAATTAATGAAAACTAGCACGGACAAAGTTTGAGTCTTAGCCCATTGTTGCTATATGGAGCAATTATGTGCTTTATAACTCCCGTGGCACTTGTTCTTACGCATCTCATACGTTTTATAATAGAAGAGTCGGGTAAGAACTTCTTCATACAAATAGGTAACGGTAATAAAAAATAAAAAAAAAGACAAATTATACTTTCCCCACTCAACGATTGGTCCGAAAGAACTCTCCAGAAAAATCAGAAAAGTGTGGCACATTTTTTTTTTTTTAATCCCAGTCTCCTCCCCTCCTCTGATACCACTGATGATCCTAAGATTTATTCGAGATAACTCCCTCGAGAAATCTGGAAAAAAGTGAAAAAATACATTTCTTTTTTTTCTAATTCCTATCTCTTACCTCCACCAAGAAAAATTTTCTGCTACATCAACTCCTCCCCCTCCCCGAAATGGCAGTGTACGCTTATGATATCAAATATATGTTGCCTAAGATTTTCTTTTATTTACAGAGGAGTTATAGCTAGGAGATGATTCAGATGATGAAAAAAATTCTATGAATTTGGTACATTTTTATGAAAATATAAGAAATATATTATTTTATTTTTTTAAAGATATGATAATTGAATGTTTTCTACCCTATGGCCAAGCTCTACTTCATGGAAGGACTATTTATTATGTTGTAAGATTGCCTTAAAAGATTTTGCAGCAAACATTTTGCTTAAGAGTTACTCTATGTAATTAATGTAAATTAATATGAATTTAAATTAATTCAATAAAGCAATTTATATAATCTACATTTACATTACAATTACATTTACAAAACTTTCCTTACTTTACAAAACTTCAGACCACAGAACTTTTAGCTTCCACAAAACATTGCCACAATCCACTTGGTTAGACGCGAGGGAATAGTACATAAGCAATGAATAAAATAAATCTATTGTATTAAAGCAAGCTTGTGATATGAAAATAGTAAAGTGCTCATTACCTTTTGTATTTGCTTTTGCTTCTCAGACATGCGCTTTTTCTTTCTCTGTTCCAATTGAGCTTCTTTCTTCTGTGTGTATTCGTCGGTGACTCCCGCAAAAGGATTGTGGGTTTCGTCATAACCTTCATCTTGGTAATACCAGTCCCGATCCAACCTTTAAAAGAAGATACTAATCTTTAAAAAGGGGAAAAAATCTTTATTTTTTCAATCTTCAGGTTTTTGCCTGACCTCCCTCTGCTCGCTCTGGCTCTCCTAGTTGGAGAACTTCCGACTGAAGATATCAATGGAAGGACAAATAAACAGATAGGAAGACACGCACATGGGTCCTACATTATAAATATATTTAATTCTTCTAATTAAACAACCTAGAGTCTAAACACATAATACATAATCCTGATTTAAAAGTAAGCGGATTATAGTAAATCGTCTCTAACAATTCTTGCTTCAGATGTTGCTTAATAAAGTCAAGAGAAAATCTTTCTTCAAATATTCATAGAGTTGGAGGCATAATCCGTTTAGTAAAATGAAAAATAAGTATTCCCAAGTCAAGAAAAATAAGACCTTCTTAAATGAAAAACCATTTTCACATAAATTATCTCTAGCAGAAGGAGTAAAGTCAAAGGTCGTACAGATGATCAATAGATCCTAGTCAAGGTGAATAAAGACGTAAAAAGATGACAAAAATATAAAAAGAGAAGTAAACTAAATGATAAAAGCTGCACAAATAAAAAAGAGTGGTTTAACAAAAATTAATGACTAAAGATAACATTAGACAAAGTCAACAAGAGTTTAAAAAAAAAGCCCAGATACTCCATGTTTTATGAAAAAACAAAGGTATGAGATAAATTCAAAACAAAAACAATTTTGCATGGAGCGTCACAAAAGAAGGAGTTCAAATAAGAGTTCAGCCAAAAGTTTGGAGTACTGATTTAGGACTTAACATTCGGAGTACTTCACTTGTCGTTGCGCCAGTAAAGTCAAATTTCAGTATGAACCCTTGAAAAAAACAGTATTCCGCAAAATGAGTGGCCAAAATTTGCTGTTTTCCTTCTTTTTTTTTGTCTCGCTGGCCGACAAAATTAAGGTGGGAGGGGGGTTAAAATAGAAAATTGATCTGATCTCCGTATATTAATAATTTTTTAGCCAAACAACATAGAAAAGAGCAGTGAAAAACAATAATAAAAATGAAAGAGTTTTACACAAACAAGACACAGACAACATTATCAATTTGTGTTTTAAATACTTCTCATAGATATATTTCATTATTATCTATTAAACGTCTCACTACTTCATTAGTTCGTATAATTTTCATTCTGTGCTTTTTTTCTTTTTTTTTACCGCTTTGTGAAATTCGACCGCCCTGTTGAAGGACATCGATAACGGGGAAAACCTCGCAAGAGGTGGATTGACAACTTTGATAAGCAACGTATCACCCAACTACCCAGAACCGCACCTGATAGAACAGCATATCGAGCACTGGTCGATAAAATTTTTAAAGGAGCGGCCCCAAAACGGCCCGTAAAAATGAATGAGGCTTAACTCTAACTAACTATTGTGAAAATTGTTAGTAGCTGAGTAACTCTTTTTCCTGAATGTGTTCTTTTTGTGCGCGCCAGGAAGAAATTACCAGTCTATTACGCCTGGTACATGCGCCATTGATTCCTTAAATCTGACCTAGGGGGTTCAATGAGTAGCTTCTTGCAATATTCCGTCCCCATAATCGTCTTATGTTAACATCGCTTTTCTCACCAAACCCTGAGTTTCACTTTAGTTTCTTACAAGTTTGTTGACACATGAATGGATCTATTAGACAAAGTAATTATTTTAAAGATATATGCTGAAATTATTGTAAATACTTAAATTTGTCTTATGAATGAAGCTTTTTTAGGTTTAATAAAGGTAAAAGAAGTGAACTTCTAATAGATTTTTTATTCTAAAATATTGACCACGGAGGTTGAGCTTCGGCACCTAGAAATCAAAAAGTTTTGTTGCCAAAACCAAAGTGACTATTAAAATTTATAGCTGAACTTCTACTTTATGTATATAGGATTTTTTTTTTATGCTTACCTAACTAAAAAACGATCTAGGTGAGTTATCTAATATTACTCCTAAGCTCATTACTATAGGGAAACTTAAAATATTAATTAAAAGATTATACTAAAGTTAAAATATCAGAAGTTACTATGCAAATGACAACTCAAACTTGAATACTGCGAGCAGCATGCATTAACTCTATTACCAAAAAAAGCACATCGACTGAAGGTTATCAAAAATTTATCCAACAGATCGTAATCCAACTTGATCTTAATCAGTAAATACCGTGGAGATCCTCATCCCAGCCCTAATGATCTGACGAAGAACATCATTAAACTCTTTCGACTTGAAATTCAATCGTTCATACAGAAAGAAACGAATATATCGAAAGATAGCATAATCTTATCAAGTTACCAGTGGCATCGTAGATCCTACTATAAAAAAAAATCAACCAGATTAAGGCCGTCAAAAATACAACGCACGGTTCACCTGCTAACCACTGATGAATGGCGGGTTACGAAATCAAGTACCGTAGTTACGAAATCAAGGTTGTCCGGTTGAGCGGAAATGCAGTTACGGAGAAAGTATACGAAAAAATTATCAGAAATATACCAAGAAATATAATCCAATCGAAAAATATAGGATTGACATAAGAAAAAAGAAATTAGCGATGCCACTGTAAGAGCCGTTGACCACCTTGTTTATCTGGGTCTTCCCATTGGTTCATCGCTACGCCGCATCCGATCACTGCTCCTAGACCATCTCGTACGACGTATATCTGCTTCTTATGCATCGATTGGTGCGACAAAATTTCGATTCAACCACCTACTATTAGCTAGCCTTTTCAATGTTGTAGCCCTCCCTGACATCTTGTATATTGCTCCGTTCTGGAAGCTGTTTACAAGGACTGATTGTCTGAAAGTCCGGTCCATTTTCTTTCGGTTCGCTAAGTATTTGCTTCGGTTTCCACCTTGGCATTAGAATTCTCCGTTGATTAGAAAATTTAAACTCGCTGACCTTGATCTTGCAATTTCTAAATTAATTGCCAAGCATAACCGAAAACTTATTTCTTTACAGAATGATTGGTATCCTGCTTTAATTCAATAGTATTTTTGTATGTCTGTGTCATGACCATATTTAGTGCAGTAATATTTAAATTTAACTCATGTTTTATTTTATAGTTGGCTGTCGTTGCTATGTCAAGAGTTATTGCAGTAATTGGTTCCTTATGCACGTGCTTTTGTTTTGTTTGTTTGTTTTTCTTTACTTCCTTTATTTTTTCTCCACTCCGTCTTATCATGTTATGTGAATTACGGGTGTTCAATAAATAAATAATAAATAAATAAGATCGCTACTGGATCCAAGGTGAAGGATGTCAAACAGGTATTCTGAAACTATATAGTTGATGCAGCCCCAGGTAGTAAACAAGTTGACTTGACTTAGTAAGCATTGCTTGATACAGCGATGCTCATATTGCTTATGTTTGTTCAGTACTTGGGAGTTTAAAAAGTAAAATATGTTAGGTACCTGCAGTGCAGTGTTTAATTGTGCTTTTGGTTCTCGTCTTCGTAATTTGTCCGATGTGTCTTTTTTTTGTCTGTGTTTTTTCTTTTTTAGTGATACTCCGTCTTTTGTACCTTTTTTTGATGGGTAATAAATAAATAATAATAATAAAAGCAACAAAAAAAAAATCATATTTATACTAAAACAATTTTCAAGACTCGTTTATATTATCCAAGGTTCCAGACTGCCCCCTAGGAGTGTCTTAAACGTCCACTGGAAACCTTAATACCTATTTGAAAAACCAAATTAATTAGCTGCTTACCTATCTTGTTCCTCTTCCCAGCCCTCTTCCTTTCCTTCTTTGTCCGCAGGTGTTACTCCTATACGTCGTCTTTCTTTCACCCATTTGTTTGCTTTGAAGGTGGGAGTGGGTAAAGGTGTTGATAGACTTGTCTTGCTGCCATGCTTCGTTCTAAAATATTTATGCTGACAGTTTTCTTGAAACTAAAGCTACAGTAAGCTATCTTTTATAATTTTTCACCAAAGCTATTTTTAATCTCATAAGAAGAAATTCAGAGTTCCCCAAAATAGTATTTGGAAACAGTATTTTTAACATAATATTGAAATCAAGAACTTAACATTCAGTTATGAATATATAGTATATTCAAAACATTGATCATCAATCAAGGAAGAGCCTCTAATTCTCCGTCATATTCCTGAAATTGAAAGGATGGTGCCCAGGACAATTTAATTTTTACTCTTTTCGTGATTATGTGAGAAAAAAAAGTTTTTTTCAACTGAAAGTAAGGAGTAACATTAAAACCTACAAATTTATTCCCAATATGAGGGAGGAACCAATATGTCCCTTCTAAGCTCCTCGCTCTTTACGCTAAAGTTTTTTAGCGCTTTAAAAAAGCTCCTTATTACAAGTGACAGCGGATGTTCTTTAAGAATTTTGACAAAAATTCATACTTTAGAGTAAAGAGCGAGGAGTTGAGGAGAAGACAGCCCCCCCCCTCATATATGAAATAATTTCTATTTGTTTAAATTTAATGTTGATCTTTACTTTCAAATGAAAAAACTTATTTTTTATAAAATATCTAATCGTTTTTCAAACCATGTCCAGGCCCAACCAAGATATGATTACTGGTCCTATAAACTCTCGATTTATCCGTTCTTTTTTTTGTATTAGCAGTTGTGGTAATAATAATTTAATATAAATAAAAAAAAACAGACAAAAATTAATGGGTAGTACGCCAAAAGCGTCGTAAATTTTGCTGTTAAATTGTATATATCAACAATTATAAATTGATTGGTAGCGTATCGCTTTTTCAGTTTTACTGCCTAAGAATTAAAATATTGGATTAGAATTAAATTTTGGACACAATTTGAATATTTAGTCAACATTTTTATGTACAGTACTCGTATTGAATAAGTCCTTAATAGTATTTTTACTTCAGAATTTTGGGTGAACGAAGAGGGGTGTTATCGTGTTGCTTTTGATTTTCTACGCGGCTGAACCCCTCGCGACCTCTAAAAAAGGGTTTCTGATGTTTAATTACATTCCAAAAATATTTTTAAATACGTTGAACTATTGTATATAAATAGGAAAAGAGAAATATTACCATTTAAAATCACTCAAAACAAAGTTCCTAGTAGGATTTGCCCCCGCCCCAAGAAATTTCTGGTGATGCTCTTGATGCCCCGCTTCAAACCGCCTTTTCCTCCTCTGTACCGGTAGGCATATGCTTGTAATATTTTGAGCTACATGGAAAGGGATTGTCGTAATGGAAGGGACCCTATTAGTAATATCCCCCCACTCCTAGCACCAACAATAATGGCGAAGACAAAAATATTCCTGGGAAACAAGATGGATTAGATATCAGTTTCCACCCCCCCCCTTCCTCAAAACTCATTCTATATTTATATGACGGTTTAATGAGAGTTAGAAAACTTGGCCATTAAAATGTAAACAGAGAAATTTAAAAAGTTGAAGCATCCATCTACAGCCCACCCTTCCCTGCTTGCAAAATGGTCCACCGCCCTCAATCATAATAGTTGATGCGCACTTACACATTCCAGTATATAATTTTATGAAATATGAAGCAAATCTGTTTAGTTAGACGAAGCTTTAACCAAAATGTCAGAAATATGTTTCTGCAATAAGAACAGAGGTATCACACCGCAGGGCCATTATTCAGGCTTAGTCTAAATAAAGATGGATGAGAAATTAATTTCTACCCTCATTCCCCCACATAACTCTTTCTATATTTACCTGAAGGTTCATGGAGAGTTAGAGAAATCGGGCATTCAAATGCGCTCTTTTAGGCATCCCCCCAGCCTACCCAGCGGCCGGGCCCCCCTTGTCCATAATAGCTGATGCGCAATTGTACATCACTAAACATAATTTGAAGAAAAATCAACTTAGTTAAATGAAGCATTTAAGACAAATATCCATATTACCCTTTTATCTTGTATAGACTACGTGACTTTCAAACAGTTTGTGGTAACGAACTGTAAATAAGAACCGATGCGGCTCAATAGTAACCGAAGCTGTAAGAAACAGAGTCTTGATAATAATGGATACATCAAAAGAATCGAATTTTTATGCTTCTTCAAAATATTTAAAATCCATGAACTTTAATGCTACCAACAAAAAGTTACGAGCCTGAGAAGCGTTGCACAATTTTTGAAAAAGAGGAGAAACATCCCTAAAAAATTAAGTAATCTTAATGAAAATCATAGCACAAGATTAAAATATCAGAGAACCCTACTGTAGAGATTTCGAGTCTCTATATGCAAAAAATGTGGAATTTTTTGCCAGAAGCAAGATCACGAATGCGTGTTTATTTTCTTTTATTGTTATTTTTCCTTCCCCAGGGGTGATCATATCGAACCAGAGATCCTAGAAGATCGGGAGAGGGCTCATTTGATCAAAAATCAAAAGTTCTATTCCTTTTTAAGTGACCAAAAATATTGGAGGGCAGCTAGCCCCCCTCCCATCCTCCTTTTTTACCCAAAATTGTCTGACCAAAATTTCAAAATGGCCATTTTCTTCAGCATGGTCAAAAGATATAATAACTATTTCTTTGAGGTTGACTTGAACGCCCCTCCCCCAGACCCCGGGGGAAAGGCTGCAAGTTATGAACTTTGTCCATTGCTTACATATAGTATTGGCTATTGGAAAGTACAAAGATATTTTCGGGGAAGGGGGGGGGGTTTTTCTGGTGGGGGAGGATCCTTCCATAGAGGAATTTTCGTGAGGGAAGAAAATTTCCATGGAAGGGGGAGCTGGATTTCCCAGCATTAATTGAAAAACTATCAGAAATTAAATAAAAAACAAGTTTTTTTAACTGAAAGTAAGGAGCAACATTAAAACTTAAAAAGAACGGAAAATACTATGTATATGAGGGGGTTACCGCCACCTCAGTACCTCGCTCTTTATGCTAAAGTATTTTTGAATTTGTAAAAAGCTTATATTCTAATTAAACAGTCCTTGTATATCAGGAGTCAATCTTAAATAATTGGAATAAAAAGTTAAAATGTAGCTTAAAGACCGAGGTACTGAGGAGGAGGCGACGCCACTCCATATTCGTGATAATTTCTGTTCGTTTTAAGTATTAATGTTGCTCCTTACTTTCAGTTGAAAAAACTTGTTTTTTTATTTGATTTTTTCCGGAAAGAATGCTCCACCATGCGGCATTACTTCTTCTGCAACTGGTAACCTTAATGTACAGTTTTTGGATACTTTTAAATTGGGGCAAAATCGTAGCAAAATAGTGGTACCATAAAATGGCAGAAGCCGCCACTTTCCCGTGGCTCAATCTTTTCGGTCAGAAGCAGGGCATTAGAAATTATAATTTCCGTTTGAATGAGCCCTCTTCCGATCTTCTAAGACAATCCGTTCGATAGAATAAACCCTGGGAAAAAAAACATATTAAAGAAACAAAAACACCCGTGATTTTTCTACTTAGAAAAAATGCAAAACTTCGGATTTTTATGAATAGGAGTTTGAACGTCTACGGCATGGCTACCTGATATGCTGAATCTAATGGTGTGATTTTCGTTAAGATCGCTTACGATTTCCGAGGTGTTTTGACCCTTTTTCGGAAATCAGTCAAATTTTCTCAGGCTCGTTGCTTTTGACAGGTAACATGAAACTCAATGAATTTTATATATTTGAAATTGGTATAAAAAGCCAATTCTTTTGATGTATCAATTTCTATCAAAATTCCGTTTTTTGGGTTTTCGGTTACTATTGGCCTGAGTCGCTCCTTACTTAAATTACGTTACTACTAACTGTTTTGACAAGCAAAAAAATTTTTTTTGTGATAAAAGCAAAGAATGCACCTGAAACTTCAAAAAGAAAAAACAATCCTAAGACTGCTATAGGACTGAAACTAGCACTTTACTGATAAGTCAAAACAGAATACGATTTTTGTACAGCAAAAACACAAAGCTATTTGGATTTTTTTTTTTTCAGGAGAAAAATAAAGCATTTTAGGATGTTTTTTACATGGTTTGAATTCACTGGACTTGCGATCACATATGGCACCAAAACGTGGCGTTCTCAGTGCCAATTCTCAGAAGTAAGTGACAATTGAGATGAGATTTTACATAAGGCCCCATTCGTCTCTCCAGGATCATCCATTCTATACAATGACCTAGTGAAAAAAAGAAGACATGCAAAATACTATGTTACTTTTTTCAATGCAGAGGGGTGAAACCTCCAATTAAGGGATTTCAACCATGGAAATTTTAATGATACACCTTTTAATGATGCGGCTTTGATGCCATGTTTGAGAGCTTTCAAATTATTTTTTGGAATCAAGGAAAGCTTTTTTTTTATTACAAATTATTGTTCAGTTCAATCCAAGTTAAAATTACTATTTCCGAATCAGTACTAACTGGCAAATGTTCCTCGCTAAAAAATTTTGCGTTCAAAATTATCTTTTTTAAATGTCAGGTACTATGGGTCGAGGTTTGCTTTAAGGCGGACTGAGCTGCGGAAGTAAGAAAGAATCTGCATGGGACGTTCCAGGTACAGTATGCGTAGCAAATACACAGAGTTCATGAGAAATTCTTTTCTCGGCTATGGCTGCGACAAAAAATAATGCACGAAACAGATTTCAACCTGATAATCTAAAGTAAATGAAAGTATACAAGGAAATAAAAGCAGCTTAGGTAAATGAAAAACAGAGACTTCACAATGAAAAATCCTTAAATTTATCAATTTTGCCGAAGGGACGTCAAGAACACCAAAAAAGAGCATTCTCATTCCTCTTTTTTTGAAGAGAGGGGTATTTGTAAAAACCTCGGGGATGGTGGTCTCCATAATTTTGTCAGTATTTTTTTGCTATCAGTTAGAAAGTGAAACATAGGCTACTAGAAAGAATACTAGAAACTGAAAGAATAGTAGAATACGACTAAAACTGATTCATATAAGCCTTGAAACTTACCTCGAAGATCTATCTCTTGATGACCAATCATGTCTCCGCGAAGATCCATAAGGGGTTGCCAAATCCCAAGAAGAATATTTCCCAGGTGTATCTTCATCGTCCCATCCAGAACGCCCAGGAGTGTCTTGAACAAATAAGCGAAAAATCAAAAGCTAATCAAAAAACGGTGGTTCTTTTTGCAATCAAACATAATGAAATAGCTCAGAATAGAACAGGAGATAGGATTCAATTTCATGTAATGACGGTCGTTACAGGAGGGGATAGATGAATCTGACTATTTAGCTTCTTTAAAGAGTGGTGGAGAGAAATAGAAAACATTATTCTGTTAAATTGAGATGGTGGATATTCGACTGCACCCACGATCTACACAAAAGAGGTCGGATCATAACATAGTAAAAATGTACAACATGCACAAAGAAAAAAGGGACTGAAAGTCACCAGAAAGTTCAATAATGGTGTAGGGCTTTTTATTTAAAATTCGGTAAGTTGGACTTCACCCACAACCTAAATAAAAATAAATCGGACCATAACAATGTAAAAATATACAACATGCCCAAGGCAAAAAGGGACTAAAAGCCACCAAAAAGTTCAATAATGGTGTAAAGTTTTTAATTAAAATTTAGTAAAATATAAAAAATCTAAAATTAAAATGTAAAACACTACCAAGTTTACAGAAGTCCACGTTTTTCATAAATACTACATCTGAGCCCATAGTAGGCTTAAATGCTAACATTGAGAAAAACAAATATTACACGCTTTAATTTCATCCCAAAGCTCTATTAATAGGCCATATATGATTGATGTAGTGTAATTGATGGATGAGTTGATGTAGTGAAGGTTTATGGACGTAGTTTAGTTAAAAAGCTGCATATTTAAGCTGTGAATACACATTCATTGACAGTTTGTCATTTCCTATTCCCTCTTTTTTTATTTTTACCCTTCACTTTTACCGCTCCCTCCAGTTACAACTTTCGATATATCAGCGAAATTAATAATTCATCTCTATGATACCAGTACAAAGAAGGAAGCCGGGATCCCACAGACATCTCCCATGGAAGAATTATAGCTTATAAATACGCTTCTTAAGTTTTTGGCCCGAAATTAAAACCCAGAATCAAACCTCTGTGAGCCTATAAGCCCAAATCTAATATTAAATATTCATTCGGGCAAACTTAGCTGAGTTAAAAATTTATTTCGGTTAGCCTCTTCTTGTTTGCGGGATATAGTACCAGCATATGGTAAAGAGTGATACACGGCTCAAATTAAAAGTTTTTTTCAGAGTTAGGTGGAAATGTAATCGTTTATATTTTAATTGTTACGCTGATTCTATACATTTAGCCTTCACAAAGGTCAGATACAGCGACAAACAGTAATTTTCATAGAGCATTCTACTCGATTCAAAAATGGGGACACCTCACCCCTCACGAATATTATCAGATCTGGATAGAATAAAACAATGAATTCATTACGTCGAAGGATCCTGACTCTGATTATTCTACACCCCTTTCAAAAAAGAACAGAATCCCCATTAAGAAGTCTCAAGAAGTGTTTATTTCTTTGGTTTTCCGGATTCATTTCAAAATGGTGGTCATTATAAGTTAGAGAAAATCTCAACCTCATTTTATAACCATCAAATTAACCCCTCCCCCCTAAAGGTCACACCAACTTATACAACTTAATCGTAAAGAGGAGGCTTGATTAAGACGTCAAATTCATAACCTATGAGTAAATATGTCAATATGTTGACATTACTTTTTTTACGAACTGCCAACTACAAAGTACACTGCCTTTAGTAAGATATGCTAGTTCAAATTACTACTCGACCGGGAAGAGAGCCACCGCCAGCAAATTGGGTTGTCACTTACAAGAGCCCGCTTCCAAATGGCATGGCCGTTCCCAAGGACGAAAAGCTTATAAGGCCACCTGAGAGAGGCAAGAGATTCTAGCTCGCTAAGTGTGCTTTTACAGGCCAAGGAGCCCGTTTTTTGGAACCCGATTTCCATTGATAAATTGCAACTCCCCCAGGCTTAGATACAGATAACTTATGAAGCTAAGAGAGGAAAGGAAATAATAAATGATAAATAAAACCAAAAAAGGGTGAGAAAACGAGGATTTTGTCAGCCAGTGGTAAAATATGAAGTCAAAAAACCAGGAAATATTTCGACAAGGACCTCCGCCAAGTCGTCCTCAGTACTAAAAAAAAAAAAAAAAAAAAAAAAAAAAAAAAAAAAAAAAATCTTTTAGAGTTCGCTACACAAGATTCGAACTAACACTGAATAAAAGACCAAAGCCGAAACCAATGAAAAAAATGATTTTACTGAAGAGATTGTGCAAGGATGTTTTGCCTAGCAATACTTTTTGCTCTTCTGCCATTTCGATTTTCATTAGATATGTTAATAGGTTCTCTTAAATTTGATTGGGTGCAAATATCAAAAGTTTTGTATTAAATTGTTATAAATTGGGCTTTATGAAATGTCTCCGGTGTCCCTGTTTATAGCCAAATTCCTGTTTATATATATTTTTTTATCTTAATTACCTCTTTGAAAGATTGGGTAGGCCATTTACAGTAGATATTGAAGTTGCCTCCTCAAAAAGAACAAGATGTGTAGGATTTTCGAAAATATGCTGGGCCAATGCGGAATCAAAGTTGTCATTTTTGTTTTTCAATCCCAGGGACTTATCTATTGAAGTTCTGTGTTCATGCAAACGTTCACCAACTTGTTGATGGGTCCTACCAATGTAAAATTTCCTTAATGAGCAAGGGACTTTGTAGACACCACTACCCAGTCCATGGTTAGTTTTATCTTTTCATGAGTTAAAAAATGTTCAACTTTTGAAAGAAACAGAGAGATTGTGTTTATTTAAAATTTTTCCAAGTTTATCACTAAGTTTTGAAATGTATGGCAGAGTGGTGAAAATTTTTTTTTTCAATTGCCAGAACGATTGAATCAAGGGGGACGGGCTCCCATTTTTCTTGTTTTATCTTTTTTAATTGTCTATCTATGATATTTTCAATAAGGTTTATTGGGTAGCGATTGCAGAATAAAATATCTTTGATATAATTTTAATTCAGAATTTACATGATTAAGTGAACAGATTTTTAAAACTCTGTCGACTAAAGAGATTATTACCCCTCTTTTAACAGAAGGAGGGGATTTGACGAGAAGTGTAGATACCGATCATTATGGGTCGGCTTTCTGTATATAGAAAATTCAAGGCTAGGAGTGTTTTTTTATAATCAAAGCATCCAAGAAAGGGAGCTTTCCTGAATCTTCTAGTTCAATTGTGAACTGGAGGTATTAATCAAAAGAGTTTAAATGTACCAATAAATCTCTAAGAGAGTCCTGTCCATTTTACCAAGCAAAAAGAATATCATCAACGAAACGTAACCAGAGCGAGTGTTTTAAGTGGAAACTATTCAAAGCAGATTGTTCTATGGAATCCACGTAAAAATTTGCCAAATAAGGAGACAATACAGTGCCCATGGATAGGCTCATAATTTGAAGGAAAAATTTATCTCGGAACTTAAAATTCGAAGAAAACTTGTTGCAAAAACAAAAAAGTGTCTTTATTGTTTCAATTTCCAAAGTTCCGTAATCCGACCGAGAAGACTTTTCCTATTATTTTCGTTGTAAGATTTGTTCATATTTATGAACGTCACAAAGAATATGCAAAGAGCCTGGATTAAATTTCAATAAGAGGTTTTTTTCTGTTATTCTTTCAAATTTTCAATTAGCAACAAAATCTCTAGAATTTTGCATATAAGATTTCTGTGTGCTTAAAAGAGCCTTAAAAATGGTGGCCAGGAACTTTCCTACACCTGTAGCTGGAGAGCTAAAACATGCTACAATAGGACGTAACGGAATATCTTTCTTATGGATTTTAGGCAGACCATAAAACTTTGGGGCTGAACATCCCCTGGGGTAGAATTTTTTGTACATTTGAGGGGTAATTAGTCTACTGTCTTTTAAAATTCTTAATTCTTTTCTCAACTGCTGTGTGTATTTGTCTGTGGGATAACTTTTTTGTTTCTTTGTAAGTATTTTTATCCATTAAAAGGGTATTTGCTTTCATTTCATAATCTGCAGAATTCATAATTACTACTGTGTTTCCTTTGTCTGCTCTTGCAATTACTGTGTTTTTATCTTTTTTTAAGTTCCGGAGGATTTTAATTTCTTCTTTTGACTGAGTTGAAAGCGACAAAGATGGCCTATAATCAAGATGGCCTTTGCAATTTCATCTCTGAGTAGGTCTGGATTTTCAACCTCCCCTCGAGAGCTAAAAATAGCAGACTCCACGCCCGTAATAATTTCTGACTTTTTTACGGCTGTTTGAGCTATTGGAAATTTTGGTCCTTTTGAAAGAATACTTAGCTCCTTGGATGTAAAGACCTTAGAGGATAGATTTTCCAATACAGGGCCAGGACAAAATCTAGGAAGGAATATCCTTTTTTGTTGGAACTGTTGAAATTCCAGTTTTAAAAATTTCTCCAATAAGCAAGTTTTTGCTAAATGGAAAACGTGTTGGAAAGACCTTTGTGAGATATGTAAAATTTGGTGAAAATCTTGAACAGATAAAATCTGATATAATAAAGATTTGAAATTAGATATTTTATTACTAAGGACGTATCTTTTGAATCTATGGTAATTGAGAGGTAATTCTATTCAAAGAGGTAACTGAGATAAAAAAATATATAAACAGGAATTTGGCTATAAATAGGGACACCGGAGACATTTCATTAAGCCCAATTTATAACAATTTAATACTAAAAGTCTTTTTTGATATTTGAACCCAATCAAATTTAAGAGAACCTATTAACGTATTTAATGAAAACCGAAATGGCAGAAGAGCAAAAAGTATTGCTAGGCAAAACATCCTTGCACAATCTCTTCGGTAAAATCCTTTTTTTCATTGGTTTCGGCTTTGGTCTTTCATTCAGTGTTTTTTCGGATCTTGTGTAGCGAACTCTAAAAGGTTAGATTCTTGTTGTTTTTTTTGTTTTTTTGTTTGTTTTTTTGTTTTTTTTAGCACTGAGGACGACTTGGCGGAGGTCCTTGTCAAAATATTTGCTGGTTTTTCGTCTTCATATTTTACCACTGGCTGACATATCACAGGGTGACATATCATACGTGTTCCATAGGAATTGTCTAAGTAGCCAATAGTTTTATGTATTCGTTGGAATAACCATCAATCAATTAGCTACACGAAAATGTGGGTTGGTTCCAATTTCTGCAGCTTTAATGAAAGAAAGCTTAAAATGAAGAGACACATTTTGTGGGTGACTCACGATCGGTTAATGAAAATCGCTCCATCTGGAGCCTAGCGAAAAGCAGCGTGTCCTCGAATGGGATGGAAACAGATCCTAAGAAAGGATTTATACGAGCTTCATGGGAAGAAATTAACAGGAAAGTTTTGAAAAGACTGTGGTCAAGGAGTGGGCACAGTCATTTTGGTCTTAAGTTCCTTGGTGCGGCGATGAGATGTAGGTAGTAGTAGGGAGCTGCAGCTGCTGTCCCCCCTCCCCCCCCCCCAAAAAAAAATTGGAAAAGGAAATAATTTGCTTTTTACTTAAAACACCACAGTCAAAAAGGAAAAACATAGAATTATGTCTTATCACAATCTGCGAGGGGGGGGGGGGGCTAAACGGGCCATAGACCCTTGCTAATGTCTAGTATTTTTTCATTTTAATTAATTACTGCTCTTTAGTTCTCTATTAAGAGCAAATAATCCATTAACGCGAAAACATGTATCTTTATTTCTATTGCTTCCATAGCCCATTGTGTAAAACCTTTATCATTGAAAACGGCCGGGAATTATTTTTAAATGATGAAAAATATGTTCTGCTAAAACCGAAGTCAATGTTTCGGAAGGTTTTTCAAATTTGAAAGCATTATCTATTGAATTTCGGTCCTCAATAAAATGTTCCACAAACTGTTGGTGCGTTCGACGGATATAAAATTTACCATACGAGAAAGAAATGCTATATACTCCACTCGTCAAAATGCTACCAGTTTTATCCTTCCCAAAATTTAGAAATATACCCAATGGCCTAATCAATTTGAAGCAGATTGCAATGTCGTGTTTCAATAAGTTACGCTTACGTTTCTCCCCTAGAACTGGAATATAAGGTAAAGAAACGCATCAATTTCAAGTTACAGTTCCTTCTAGTTCCCACGACCCATATCAATAAATATATCTAAAAGGCACTAATATAAAAAAATAAATACATGATATATAAAAAATATAAATATATAAAAAATACTGCTTTTATAGCGCACTACTTCCGCCTCATCGACAAGTGCCTTTATCAAGAAGGTGCGATGGTCGATCTTCTCATAGCCGACTGACGAAGGCCTATGATCTTATTCGTCATTCCATATGAGCCAAACGTTTACGCACTAGAGGTGTACTCAAACATATTCTCCTTTTAGCATTTAATTTCTTTCAAAACCAATACCAGTGTGTCTATATTCTTTTGACAGGATATAATGACTCAGAATGGGCTGAACTTACATGCGGCAGCCAACAAGGCAAACAAATAACAGCGTTACTGTTTTTAACAGTGATATACTTTTTTTTCTAAGTTGAAAAAGAGACTCGAGTGTGTAGACGACTTATCAGTTCTTCTGAAATGTCTTGTTCAGAGCTCCCACGAATTCATCAATTCAGTCAGTTCCTCAAATAGATTTTGTATGTCCTCCTTCATCCTATTCATGTGCACTTTCGGGCGTAATTCTCAATGTCACATTCAGCGCTAGCTACTACTTTAATGCTCATGTTGAGGCAATCATTAAAAAGGTAAATTGTGCAAAACGTATTCTCATTTTAATGCATCCATTATTTTTTCCAGTATCACAACTAAAAAGTGCTTACCTCATCTACATGAGACCAATTTTAGAATACACTAGTTTTGCATGGGGCCTTTAAGTCAATAGCAACAGGTTACTTAAGCGACCAATTCAAATCATTACAAGAAGAGCTGTTAAAGTAATTATCTGCAACGCTTATACAGGCTACGAATCAGAATTATCTACCTTAAAACTACAGCAACTTCACGAGAGTTCCTTTAGTTTAATCTGAAAATTTGGGTAGATTCTTCTCAGCTGTGATCAACATAGGAAGATATAGCCACCACTTAAGACAAAATGAGGGATCACAGGATCATAACCCCTACAGTCCCCACAAAACGCTTCACAAATTCAGTTGTGCCTAATTGTATGTCCGCATTTAAGAAGTGCTAGTCAAGCTTTTCATTTAATTTTACAAGCACGGACACCATTTGGTTGGGATTTAGTCTTGACTACGACAGCTTGTATCAATAGAATCCAAAAAACCCACCATCTACTGTGATACAGAAGGCTGAGAAATTTTTAATGAAAAAACGAGGAAATATAGGGCAGCACAAATTTACAGAGGCTCAACTCTTAGACCTTTTGTAGACGGCCGTTTCTTTTTTTTACCTTGTGCCACGTTTCGGAGAAGGAGCTTAAATGACCATCAAATATACCCATATTTTGACCACACTGTACAACAAACTTTAACCTTGTCATAAACAATGCAACAAAGCCCAAAAAAAGGAACTGCTCACAGGAAAGAGGCTTTAGTTTTCAATATTTTTCCGGGGATGGTGCCGATCCCTTAAGAAAACACCTACTGAGGATATATGGATATACATATTTATTCAGGGTCTGTAGAAAGTAGTCAAACCAAAATTCAAAATAGAATGTATTTAAAATATAAGCAAAAGCAGTGGGACTTAAAATTAAAGCAGTTAGACTAAAATGTAAGTGTCATCTCAACACTTTTACCAACTATATTGTTTTCTACCAAATATCTAGCAATTCTCCAAATCCTGTTTCCCTCGTTTTTTTCCTATTGATTTTACAATAAAAATGCCACAGATTCCAAAACTAAACCAGAATATATTTAAATTCAAAATAGAAAATATTTAAGATGGAAAAAACAGATCAATTAAAAATAAAAATAAAAATGTTTAAATTCAATTTCATTTCAAAAACTTTAGTAACACGAAATTTTCCTGTGTTAGAAAACTACCACATGTTTAGCAATTTCTAAAAGACACTTCCCCGTTCTTTTTCCAAATAAGCGATTTTCACTTTGAATTACCAAATTTTCTATGGAAGTGGAAGCATCAGTATTTTGAAAAGAGAATTCTGATACTTAATAAAAGTATGTTTCTGCACCTACGTAAAGAGCATAGATGGTACTCAGGAACGTATTGGGAAATTCAGAATCCCATTCTATCAAAGGCAGCGCAATAGCGCTGCCTAAGTAAAGAATGATGTTGGCACAATGTATTATTTTTTTTTCATACCAGGGCACTTCGCATCGAAGGAGTTGTAGTGGAAACTACGAAAAGGGCTCATTCGATTGGAAATTGGAACGTCTAGTGACCTTTTTAATAGTCGAAAGAGATTGGAAGGCAACTAACATCCCTTACACGCCCACTATTTCCCGACACTCATCCAATCAACTTTCTTAGATAGCCATTTTGTTCAGCGTAGTTGATTCTAAGATAAAAATTATGTTTTTGAGGATGATACTCTCCCAGAGCCCTCAGGGCAAGGGTTTTAAGTTATGCCCTGGGGGCATATAAGAACAATGTTGGCACAATGTAATATTTATTATTTTTTTCCTTTAGACCAGGGCAATTTGTATCGAAGAAGTTGTCATAGAGACTTCTAAAAGGGCTCATTCAATTCGAAACTGGAAGGGCTTGTGCCCTTTTTAATAGTGGAAAGTGACGGGGCGGCAACTAACACCCCCTCCACGCCCACATTTTCCCAAGACACATCCAGTCAAAATTTTGATATTGCCATTTTGTTCAGCGTAGTTGATTTCCAGATAGGAATTATGCTTTTGAGGAGGACACTCCCCCACAGCCCTAAGGGTAAGGGTTGTAAATTATGCCCTGGGGGAATATAAGGTTTTTATAGAAAGTGTTGTTGTAGAATCTTCAAAAAAGGCTCATTCAATTGGAAATTCAAAGGGCTAGTGCCCTTTTTAATAGTCGAAAGTGATTGGAAGGCTACTAACACCCCTTCCACGCCTACCATTTCCCCAAACACATGGGGGCTTAAACAAAAATGCCACAAATTCTTATTTCACGGTTGCCAGGCACTATGGCAGCATGTGGATTCAACAGCACAGTTTGAGCCCTACTCATGTTAATTTCTACTCGTTTTGAGTTTGACTTGGTTATTTATTGCAATTTCTGTTCGTTTTGGGTTTCATTTATTTATCAATGCTGATTTATGGTAGCTTCACGCTTTGTAGATTATTTGATTTTAGTTTTTGCTCATTTTTGGTTTAATGGAGTTCTTTACTTTTCTTTGAAAACTTATTTTGTGGAAAATTTTTTTTAATTAATTTCTCGAAAACGATCATAATTGCTTTGTTTACGCATTAACTCACATTTCTCGCCGATTACTGGCAATTTATTGGAGTATTTTGTATTAAAAAAATATGAGAGAAATTACTTACCTTTTAGTTTCCATCTCGGAGTTGAAGGTTCATCTTCTCTCCTAGGAGTTTTCCAGTATCGCCCAGAGACCACTTCTCTTTCACTTTGCCTTTCTCTATCCCTTCTATCACTTTTATAAGAATCGTCATGCCGGTTACGATGTTTTTCTTCCCGTTCAGGTCTGTCATGACGCTCCCGATGCTTATCATAATCTCTGCCTTCTTTTTTTCTTCTTTCTTTAGTTGTTACGCGAATCTCTTTTTTCCTATCTCGCTCTCGGCGTTTCTCTAATCGCTCCTGGTACTCTTTCGATAATCCTCCTGTATAAGTAGGGGTCTCGTCAAGGGCCGCTCTGTAATGCTTCCTAGCAAAAAGAATTAAGCTATAAAAAAAAAAATATATATATATTTGAAACAAATGACATTAAAATTTGAGCATGTTAATACTTTAAATATTTCAGTTTTGACAGCTGACTGATACACATACACCATTTTATTAGAGAAAAATTTGACTATGATTTAATGATACCAGTATATCGATTTTCATAACCAGTCCATTAGTAGCAGATCGAAATTTTTTTCGAAATTGTTTTATGGACATCAAAGTGACAATCAAAAATAGTAATCAAGGCATATCAGTCTAGTGTCCCCATCTCCTCAACATTTACTTAAACTATGAAAAAAGCTCTTGACCAATTGTATCTATTATTCTAATTTCCTAATTTGCATTTAATACCGCAAATAAGCAACACAGGAACAAGGTCTTTGCTTTTTGTTTTTTCAAAATTCAAAATATTAAAAAAAAAAAAAAAGAAGTAACATATGTTTACATTTTAGGACACTTGTTAAAAGTGAACTTTGGTCACTCTTTCACTGACGTATCCAACTATTATTGAAATCTTCTTTTTAAACTAATTAGATACGACTATCATTCCGAAAGTAACCTTGAATTGGTAATAGAAAAAAAAATCAAAATAAACTAAGAAAATATACTCTATAACATTATGAAGACTATATTTTTTCCAGTTTTCAGCAACATTTTTGTGGACATATCCCCCTTTTTTACAATTTACGTGTTTAATTTCAAAAGTTCCTCGACGAGCAATGAAGGACATTTTGTTCCTTTTCAAACCCATTCCGCAGATACCCATTCCAAGATATTTTGCTACATAATGACTTACCCGTCCTTAGGCTTTAAGAAGGTGTCCTCATCAGTTCTACTTCTTTTCAATTCAACCGCAGCTTCTTCAAGTTTTTCTTTTCTTTTTTGCTCTGAAAATGAATAAACAGTAAAAACTGTTTTAACTTTAATTTAGCAAAAACTTTTAATGAGAAAAAAAAAAGCCATGAATCAGATGAAAAGTATGGATTACCATAGCTTCATGCAATAAAGACCTTTAAGGCTAGCAGATGACACATAATATACGGTATATATAAATACATATATATATATATATATATGTATATATATATATATATATATATATATATATATATATATATATATATATATATATATATATATATATATATATATATATATATATATATATATATATATATAATATATATATATATATATATATATATATATATATATATATATATATATATATATATATAATAATATATAATATATATATATATATATATATATATATATATATATATATATATATATATATATATATATATATATATATATATATATATATATATATGCAAATAAGAATTAGACCTTCAATTAGAATTAGTGCCTTTGTAAAATTATGTTTTTTGTTATTGGACCTTTAACTTTTGCCTTTAAAAAAGTCTTCTGCATATCTTCTAACCTCATTTGTCTTTTTTCTTCATTTTGAATTCTGATTACTTCAGACAATTTAGCAATGCCCATTGCTTTAGCTGCCTGTATTGGTCGTCCAGGTTATTCATTTTCGCCCATTGTAAATTTAATATGTTCAGGCCGTTCTCTCGGTCCTATCACGTTTGATAGTTCAGGTGGTTCCAAAGAATCATCATTTATAATAATTGCAAATTTTTGCTTTTTGGGCCTTCCTATTGACTGTTGACTTCCTAATATAAAACTGGTTGTGTTTACTGCTTCCGTTCCATGTAGCAAGTCACTTTTATCTAACAATAAACCTAACTAACTTAAAAATTTTCAGGTATTTTTCATGTTTGAACTAAAACATTAAGATTATTGCTTAGGCACCATAAATGTTTTTGCAGTTTACATAATAGCTTCAGCGATTATGAACTGACGTATACTGCATGGGATTTTTTTTTTCTTTTAGAATAACAGGCTTTTGGTTTTTATTTACAGTTGGTAAAGGAGGCATTATCCAAATAGTTGTTTTTAGAACTATATTTGTATGTAACAAATTTAAAAAGAGCTAATAAAATAAACTGAATATTTAATATATACTGATATTAATTGCTGAAAGCTCATCAGTTCAAAATGTTACTATAATTTTAATGTTTATTTTAAATATTAAGTACAAAAGAAAATATTTGTCATAAAATTGGTTTTCAGTAAAGCGCCAATGACGCAGTAGGTTTTAGACTTTTACAGTGAAAGAAGGAGGTCATACCCAAAATCTTGTTTGTGGTAATTTTTGTTCGTTTCAAGCTTAATTTGCATATTCAATTTTAAGTTTCACTCGTTTTAATATTTATTTATTAATTTACACTAATATCTATTGTATGTTTGTTTGAATTGATTGTTTATTTAATTTCTGTTCGTTTTAAGTTTCATTTATACTTCAATAGGAAAGTACTTTTTTTTTCGTTTTAAGCTTGATTGTCATATTCAATCTAAGCATTACTTGCTTTAAGATCTATTTATTCATTAATATTATTACTTTTTGTATGTTTTTGCTATGATTGTTTATTTAATTTATGTTCGTTTTGGGTTTCATTTATTCTTTAATAGTAATTTCTGGTCGTTTTGAGTTTGAATTTTAAAAGGTATTTGTATCTGCTGAGCTTAATTTTAAAATGGCGTTTACTTTTCTTTGAAAAACTTATTTTTCGGAAAGTTTTTTTAAATTAATATAAGATAAGGAGAGGTCTTTCTCAAACAGAAAATACACTTCTATTTCCCCATTTTGTGACCAAAACAATTGAGGGAGGGCAAATAGATTACCCTCCTCCCCCCCCCCAATGCCCTCTTTTCCAAAAAAGTCATCTGATCAAAATTTTAAGAGAGCTGTTTCTACCACCATTGTTGAAATGTCAAGTAATCATGTCTCTGGGGATCAACCGACCCTGCAAGTCCCTGGGAAAAGAATTGTAAGCTATGGGGTTTAATAATAATAACAATTTATTTATTACCAACTATGAACAAAAAGAAGTGGAGTGCATCAAAAACAAAAAAAAAAACAAAAAAAAAGTAAACTTGCACACTTAACAATTATTTACATAAAATAACGTAGATTATGGTGCAAAGTAAGACCTGCAGATTCCAACAGCTTTAACACAAGCACAGTCACTTTTTCCTGTAAATCAAGGAGGCCAAATGGCATTATTAGATGCAGGGCTGGAACCACAGAGGGAGGCACAGAAGGTACCAAGAAAATTTAAAATAATAAGTCCTGAGATATTTGAGATCTTTAGGCTTCAGAATTGGAAGAAACCCAGATAATAAAAGAATAGAGTGATCACAAAATGAAGAAAATAATTTCCCAAGTGCTTTTCTAGTGTACCTCCCTTTGTTTGCAACAATTTTTGAATATTTTTGTCTAGTGTTTATATATAATATTTGTTATTGTAAGTAAACAGACATTTTTTGGGACAGTGAATTTTCTATAGGGAGAATTTTCTGCCTGGATATTCTCCTAGGGGAGAATTTTCTGTTGGGGGATTTTAAAGGGGAGAATTTTCTGTGGGGAGGGAAGTTTCCAGGGATGAACTTTCAAAGGGAAACTATGCATGGGAGAATTTACCAGCCTTCTTATATAATCTTTTTTTATTTGACTTACTTTCTCTTTGCCATTCCAATTTTACATGTGGAGATATTCTGGGGAAATTACCCAGAGTAAATTTTCAAAGGAATTCAAATTGTCGGGGGGATTTTTCTGTAGGGGGTTTTCAGCAAGAGATTCTCCATGGATGAATTTTATGCAGGGAAAACTTTCCATTGAGACATTGGAAGGAGAGAATTTCCAGGAAAATATTTCCACTGAGGATTTGAAAAACAATTACAAATTAAAAGAATAGGCCTAATAAGTCTTTTTTCAAACGAAAGTAGGCTAAAAAGAATTTTCCAGGCGGAACTGTCCACAAAATTTTTTTGGGAGAATTTTCAGCAGTGATGAAATTCTCGGGAGTAAGGGGATCTAACATGGAAAAAATCTTCCAAAGAAGAATTTTCTTGGAGGAGGGATTTTCTATTTTTCAACTAAACACAAGGAGCAATATTAAAACTTAAAAACAAACAGAATTTATACCCTATTTGAGGGGGATCTCCCCTCTTGATACCTTGCTCTTTACACTATTTTTTACTTTTTGCACTAATTATTTAAGAACAACTCCTGAAATACAAGAGCTGTTTAATTAGAGTAAATAAAATTTTAAAATATAAAAAGGAACTTCGGCATGAAGAGTGAGGTATTGAGGAGGGGTTATTCCTCCCATATAAGGAACAATTTCTGTTCTTTTAAGTTTTCATGTGGCTCCATACTTTCAATTGAAAAAAAAAACTTATTTTTATTTAATCATTGAATGGCTGAGCCAATTCTCAGGGGGAATTTGAACAGCCAAAAATAGCCAGTAGGTTACTTTTCTTTATGCTTCCTGAGTAATTCCAAATCAAGGTTTTTGTGATATTAGTTCATGTAATGGAAGTTTTTTGTATTTTATTCAAAATTTTGAAAAAAATTTGCAAAATACTCTTTAATTATAATTTTTGTTATTGAATTTTGTGGGATCATTTTTGATTGCTCATGTGGCCATGTAAATACTTCTAGAATTTCTTTATACTGGCTGATCTACAAACTTGAAAACACTTCTCTTGCTCTCTAATTTCATTTAATGCTTTCTTCCTCTTTACTACAGCCTTGTGATTTTTTCTAGCTAATCTAAATGTTGATAGGGCTTCTTGTCATTTCTCTGGGCCATTGGCATTTATTACCTTATTCAATAAGCTAAATAGGCACAAATTACTAATATATTCATTACCAAGACGGTTTTGGCAGCATTATTTCCAGGACCCAACCAGCCTCTTCATGGAGGAGTTGTGACAGGCAGCCAGTATTTATTTCAGGGTCCAAAGAGAGTTCACATAAACCCTTTAACTAATCCAAAATCTCTTCTGAGCAAAACCTATCTTTCAGCATTTTAGTTTCTTCATCAGTCCAATCTTGTCATAACCACCATATATGTGGTTTATATGTATGTGGAACTTTTCTTTGGGGTTCATTGGGGGAGGGGGTGCCAAAGCAAAAGATGGTTGAATTATATGCAGGAAAAGTAAATTATAGATAGAATGGTAAAAATCTTGGGTTTTTAGTGCATGACAGACTTGGGGACTGCTTTCCTCCCTCTCCATTGTGCATATGCAAAGCTTAAATTTCTAATGTGAAAGGCTAAGAACATTTACTCTTTCTTTCTTCTTTTTTTGCATGCAACTGTCAGTGGAAAAAGTGTAATTTTTTTTATTTGTGAGATATATTTTGTTTTGTACCTGATTGGCAATCAATAAATAGAGTTTGAACCTAACCTGACTAGAATCAAAGGTACATTATC
The DNA here is from genome assembly GCF_049724085.1 of Artemia sp. Qi Xiang Cuo. Classification (NCBI taxonomy): domain Eukaryota; kingdom Metazoa; phylum Arthropoda; class Branchiopoda; order Anostraca; family Artemiidae; genus Artemia; species Artemia sp. Qi Xiang Cuo. The sequence continues at coordinate 27,765,032 of NC_142804.1, read as the reverse complement.
CCTCATGAACAGCAGAAACCCAAAATTCAACTCTAGAGGAGCTAGACCTAAGTGGAATCAGAATCTATGCATCAATCAGAACATTAACAAGCACATAATAGACATTCTCTCAACAATAACTTTTATTGGATCCAAATAGTGGTCTGGTGTTAAAGATAAGCTATTCACATCTTTAATTGCAAACAACTCTAATATTTTACCTAACACTGATAATACTAATTTAAGCCTGATCTGATGTAAGCTAATATGAATATGGTACACAGCTATATAGCCAGTGCATACAATACATAGCATAAAGTTAATGAATTTACTTTTAGAAATGAAATAAAGCAGTATTATGACTGTTTTAAAGTAGCTTTCATGATTTTTGATAACCATTTTGAACTAACAAACAATAAAGAACAACATGTTGAGCAACACCACCCTTTAAGAACAACAACCCTTTAAGCTCAAAATAAAATTTGTAATTTAAGCAATTAATAGGCTACATTTAGAGAGAGCATGAAAAATACAGTATAGTAGTGTGTCCCTGGTAACACCAAAGGAGAGGGGTTCTGGTGAAGGAACCACTATAAGACAGAAAGAGTAGCATCTTTTAACTACTAATTTTATGCTCTGTGTGATGTTTATGACAATTCATCCTCATCACTATCCTAATGGTCCCAGACATAGCCCAAGGTTAGTTAAATACAAAATTGAAGATCAAAAGTGATATAATTTTTATTATAATATATAAATCAAAGTTAATTAATCATATTTTCATTCTTTTTTCTTTTTATCTATGGGTATGCAGTAATCAGGGCTATTAAGATAGAAATATTTCAAGAAAAACAATTACTTACTTAAAAATATGCAGAAAAATAGTAGTTACCACATTTCAAAGGCACTTTCACTATACTTTATCCCAACCCCTCCAAATATGCAAATACATATCCCATAATTATATATTTCCTATGTATTTTGTCATGCATCATTCTTCTTTCATCTTGTCTGTCCATAACTTAAATCAGCACTGACAAAATACAGAAACTGAAAACACATGAAAAATACATAATTTGGATTCTATATTTGCATATTAGATTGGAGGGGGGGAAGGTATAGCCTACTGGAAATAGCTTCAAAATGTATTGCCTATATATTTTTTATGTAGGGGAGAGAGGGGCAATACCGCACAGGGGCGACTCCGTACGTTTGACCTGTTGTCTAAAGTTTTTGAGCTAATCCTTTCAAAAAATTCCCGCTAGATGCCCGTCATGTAACGCTCATTTGGCACAAGTTTTAAATTTTGGAGAAAAGAGACAGCCGAGAAAAGAGGTAAGGAAGTTTTTATTTGCTTGCTGGAAATCCTGACACATGTAGTATTTGTCAAATATTTTCTAAGTTATTGTAGCTCTTGAGCCGTGAGTTAGCAGGATCAGACAAGGTATACCCCTGCTATTTGCATGGTAATTTTCATCAGTAAATATCAGGCCGTTATCTACGAAAAAAAAATATTTCAAAATGGCGTCAACATAGGGTAACTCCGGACACTTTTTTGGGGGCGATTCTGGACACTTTTCGTGGTGTCCGGTTTCGCCTTGTACTGACGGAAGTCTTTCATAAGTTGGAAAATGGAACTATGTGTAGCTGGAAGCAGAATATTGGTAAAATTGACTGTATTCCTTTTGTCTTATAGAGAAACTGAAGTGATTTGTTTTGACTATCAAACTTTGTTTTCAACATTTACACTTAGACAAAAGTTACCCCTTGCCTTACAGCCTAGCCTATTTAAACACAACTACTCTATGTAACAATCTTTGTCTTGAATAAAAGTTGTCCAAGATTAAGTCTGCCTATTATTTAGATACTTTGTTCCAACTTTAAGATCCTGTGTTCAAGATTGGACAGCATTTTCTATGATTTGGCTAAGCTTAACCTTTAATTTCTATCCGAAATTAAGGTGTACTTTTGACTGTCTATGCGTTTAAAATAGTCTCGGCATGTCACTGTTATGGTAAAAATATTCAAGCTAATCTTAATTGAATATTCTTCAATACTTTCTTACTGGTGTACGGTACCAATAAACCTTACCCCCCCCCCACCCCTCCTTGTTTAAAATACATACTATGAATTGTATACATTCAATGGATTATTTTCTTATATATTATAATGTTTAGTTTTATAATATATGTGATTGGAACTTTTAATTAGACAGTGATAATTCAAAAGGAGTCATGTGAGATTTATATAAGCTTAGATTTACAGTACACCTTCACAGCTATGCAGATCAGTTCAATTCATTTTCACCCATCATATTTAAAAATAATACTTATTATTAAATGATTTACTATTATGTTGAACAATAAACATTTGCTCAATGCCTACTTATATCAGAAAGATAAACAGTAGTGTCTATGGCTGTATCCAAGGGGGTAGAGGGTTTGAAACCCCCCGAAATGTTTGTCCAACTGGTAGAAACATAACAAAAGTGAACATAAACAAATGATTGATGTGTTTTTTAAGTTTGTTTGTTTAATGTTTTGTATTATAATGTTAAACTAAACATTACGCTGCCTGCAGGCATCTTTCCATTCTATGCCTCAAAGCATGGCGTGACCTGTGTTAATTTCCATGTTGTTCTCATGAGGTTCTGACAATTATAATTTTCTTTTACAGATGGTTCGCAACTACATTCGAAAGGGGAGGGGTCCTCCTGATCCAGAATTAGTCAGGCGTGTTGTTATTCAATTTATACATGGGAAGTTGTCTTTCCTAGCAGCTGCAGAAGAATTTTCCCTGAAGAAGAGTACCCTTGCGGATGCCATGAAATGATACAAGGCAAAAATGCAAATTCTCGAGCAGAGTGGTGCTAGGGGTAGCAATTTTGACAATGACATTGTTCAGGAGAGCACTAAGTTTGTTTTTACTTCCAAACAAGAGAAAGAGCTTGCTGCATACCTCAAAAAATGTTCATTACTTAACCATGGGCTGACTCCCTATGCAACAAGAAAGTTAGCCTACCAATGGGCAATAGCATTGAAGATAAAATTTCCATCAAGCTGGAAACTGAATGAGAGAGCAGGAGTGGATTGGCTAAGAGGTTTCATCAAGCGGAACGCCAGTTTGTCCATCAGAAAACCCTAAAATACAGGCCAGGCTCGTGCTGCAGGCTTTAACGCTGTTGTAATTGGTGTCTTCTTTAGAAATCTTCAGGAGTTATATTGCAGGTATCATTTTCCTCTTGGTTAAATTTGGAACTGCGATAAAAAAGAATTACCCACAGTTGTTTAGGCCTCAAAGGTGATTGCTAAAAGGAGAGTAAAACAGGTGACACAGACTGTGTCAGCAGAAAGAGGAGAAAATACCACACTGCTATGCTTTATATCTGCAATTGGTCAGCCAATTCCACCAGTGTTTGTTTTTACAAGAGTCAAAGCTCCAGAAAGGATGTATCGAGATGGACCACCAGGATGCATTGGCGTAGCCCATCGCAGTGGATGGATGACTTTGGACAATTTCCTTTGTTCCATGGAACACTTTCTAAAAGAGGTCAAACCCAGCAAAAAAGACCCTGTTTTACTCTTGTTTGACAATCATGAAAGCCATATTTCAGTAGAATTAGTTTCCTTCTGTAAAGATAACGGCATCCACCTCCTAACCTTTCCTCCCCATTGCTCCCATCGTCTCCAACCCCTTGATGTTTCAGTGTATGCACCATTGAAGCATGCAATCAGGGAGTCATTTGACAATTGGATGCAATTAAACCCTGGTCAGAGAATTTCAATACATGAAATAGCGAAATTGTGCAAGTATCCCTTTCTGGAAAAGCTGAATCCTCAAAACATCACAGCTGGTTTTGATAAGGCAGGAATTTGGCCTTTAAATCCAAATGTGTTCACAGAAGTCGATTTTCGGCCAGCTGAGGTGACAAACCGCCCAGATCCAGCTGAACAGAATGCCCCAGAAACTTCCAATATGGATGATCCTCACCTTGGTTTATTTTGTGATTCATGTCCTGTCATGTTGGGTCAACAGCAGTCAAACTTGCCTACAGCAGTAACTCCTGAAAGCATCAGACCATATCCACAGGCAAAAATGCAATCTGCACAAAAACTGTAAAAAAGGCAAAAGTAGAATTCTGACAGATACACCAGAAAAAAGAGCACTAGAAGCAGAGACTGAGCTAAGGCTTGCTAAGAAAAAGAAAAAGTCGCTAAAAAAGTCAAAGGTTTCACTCATTGCTGACAAAAATAGAGACAGCATTTCAGACATAGATATAGAGCTCAATGACGAGTCTTTACATTGTGGAAGTATCAGTGAGTTTGAGACAGATGAAGAATTATCTTGTGGAAATTTTGTGCTTGTGAGGTTTATGGTTGGTAAGAAGCAAAACTCTGCTGTTTACTATGTTGGTGAAATTGAAGAAATAAGTGGCAGAGTAGCAAAAATTAACTACCTGCGCAAGTCTGGTAGGAAGTTCATCTTCCCTGAATGTCAAGATTGTGCAGAAACTGACTTTCAAGACATTATTATGAAGCTTCCCGCAACGGCATCAGTAGGAGGAACTGGGCAAACAGCCAAAGCTCTTGTATTTGGCTGTGATTTGGCCCAATTTCCCATAAAATAAATTTAATGTTACATTTAACTTGTATATTATCTGAATTAAATGTTAATAATATCTGAATCAATAATTAAAAGCATTAAATAAATAAGGTATAGAAATACCCCATGAGTGTCCAAAGTCACCCCCTGGTTGGGGTGACTTTGGACACTTGAAGAGGTCACACATTTTTGGGTCTCACCAAGAAACAACTTAATGGATGTCAGTGAAAAAAATCACCAAGAAAAGTGAATAATTGAGCTATCTAGTCATGTAAAAAGGAAGTTTGTATCTTTAGAAATACGCTTTTTAGGGGTCAAAATCCTCAAAATGTACGGTTTCACCCCTCTCTCCCCTATATTATGAAGTAAGAAATGTTTTCTTTATATGTTTCTTTCTCAATAGCCCCTATTCTAGGCTTAGAACAAATATTTATTCTCCTAGCTACAGCAGAATTAGTATGTTTGGTAAACATTGGGCCCATTTTTTAGCACTAAGATCTTGCATCTTTCTGCAAAGATTATTGTTTTTTAACTCATCTTTGTTCTAAGATCTTACAGCTCACTGATAATAACAAAAAGTGCAAAGGATGCCATTTTTCTGCCATATAGAATAAAGATGAGAGAACTTTGATGATATACTCATCATTGTTCTCAGACTGCTGATCAGAGCAGAATGACAAAAGATGTTTGCATAAAAATGACAAAAAATTGAAGATCTTAGTTCAAAGATTTCAATTTTAAGCATTTTCTGACAAAAGTTGTAAGATCTTAGCACATTGATGAGTGAAAAAACAGCCATAATATGAACCAACAATAATTTTTGATTACCTGTAACAAAACTATTTCAGAAACAATGTTGAGTATATATTGAAAATATGTCAATAAAGAAAGTTGTTTTTCAAATCTAATAGCTGTGTTTTGTATAACACTAAACAAAACTGTATTAGCCTATCAACATGGTTTAGTAGAAACATGGGTAAAAATCAGAAAAGATGTTTTTGTGATTAAATGAAACTTAATGTATACTTTAAGCTATAAAGTTTATCTCTTTTAATTTAAGTTTTCTATATAACCTAGGGTGAGGGAATGAACAATCACAAATACTGTTATAAATACCACAAAACAATAGGCTAAATTAGAAATTAAAAAGTTTTAGCCAACTTTCAATTCTAGGCTTGAAGTATTTCTTTCTAAAGAGTCTCTCTCTGACTGGGTTGCCATTTAAACCTTCCAAGCAAAGTAATGTTGAAGGATAAAAATTTATTGGGCAAGGGCTGTGATGCACTTGTCATACATTGCAAGTATTGATTGGGGAACTGAAATTCCCAGGATCAAATACTTAAACAATGCAAAGTTGCAATTTAAAGGAGCCTAGGGTATGTTTAGTCCAAGGCTACTTAAAATCAATCTTCATACAAACCAGCAAGTTTATCAAGACCAAATACTGACTCTCTGGGAGTTGATGGTTCAGATATTTTCTTCTTCTTAATTATTAATCCACCTTTCTCTCCATTAGTTCCTTTAAGTATATGGATATCTGTCATTTCACTGACTTTAGTTTCCAGTAGCTTTGCCTATTGAGCAAATATCATGTCCCAATTATTTTAAACATGGATGATTACTAGGCAGCAATGTCAAACATGCATTAATCGTAAATGTCAAACAATTTTGGCAGAAATCCGGCCTTCTCGGCTCAAAAGCTGAATCAGGCAAATATGATCATCAGCGGGTCGAGATGATCTCTTTTAACGTCTTCTGCAAGTCTTGGAGAGAATCCCAAATTTTGAACTCTTTAGCCTCAGATTATATTCCCTTATGTATATGAGGTGCCACGCATGGACAAAACAAGAATTATAGCTCCTTTAAATTTCCAACTATAACATTTTTTGGGTCACTAGTGGCTCATTAGTGTGCCCTGCTGTGTCTTGCATGAAATAGTATCTATTTGTGTGCGCTGGAACTACTGGGCAGCAAATCATACTAAAGGCTTAGAATAGTTGTTCAAGTCTACTTATCTAATTTTTGTAGCATTTTATTACCTGAAAAATTAAAATCAATATAATTCTTGCTGCTTTACTTTCAAATTTTATTGCCCATGAAAAGAAAAATCTTACGGAAATATCATAACACCGCCATTTCTGATTTACCAAAATTTTAAGACATGCTTCATGAAGTCAATATTAAACAAAATTATATTTTGATAACACCTAAAACATTTCAGAAAGCCCTTAGTGCTTTTCAGAAGTTATAACAGCGAAGTAATTTTTTATTGCCAAATTAATAAAATGAAGTATAATGAATTAATAAAAGATAGATCCTTTCAATAGCCAAAACATTTACTGCTTTTTGACACAAAAATAAGAGAATGACAAAGAAAGAGTAACTGTATACGAATGACATATATTGAAATTGCTTTTCGCTAATTATAATAACAATTACAGAAGTAGCTACGAGACAAAATAACAAATGAGAGTTGCCGAAATATTCTTTTTGAATATAAAGTCCCGGAAAAAAAAAATATATTTTTTGCTACGGTAAGGAAAGCAATATTTCAGTACTGGAAGCAGTAGTAGTGACAACGGCCAAGTGTTGCTCTTAAGCGTGTGTGGCTTGAATGGCCGAGGAAGTTATGTTAAATGTTTCCCAGAGAATATGTATAAGACTAGTTTTAAGCATTTATTTAACTGACTGTGTATCAAATAATAAGCTGTATAAATACATGAGGTTCTATCTCACATTCCACAGGTATTATAAATGAAACTACAAGATTGCCAAAGCAAAATTTTATAGCTTAAAAGTAAACGTTTTGAGAAGACTGTCCTTTGTTATTAATCCCGAAGCAAACCCAAAAGTAAATTATGCTTGAATGGGTTGGGGAGAGCCCATAAGAGCAGCTTTTAAGAAAAACCAAACGCAAATTGTCTCCGAATGGGTTAGTAAGAGCTATAAGAACGGTTAAGGAACTTCACAAGAGGGTGAAATATGGAAGCTTTGAATAGATAGAGTTGGAGTAGGAGATGGTACTTTAACTGTAAGTTAAAGTAATTAAAGTTAGTTTTAAAATCTAGTTGTTTTCCCCAACTTAAATTGTTAAGATTAAACAGCAGTATCTTCATTACTTTAGTAATATATATAGTAATTGTTATAGTCGTGACAAATAGAAATCGATTTTCGGAACTTTTCCTTTAAGGGGCTACTACTAATTTTTTGACTTGGAATTTCGTTAACTCACTACCATTGGAGTTCTAGTTCCGGAAATGGTTTATTTAGTTGATAAAATAGACGTAAATAAAAAAAAGGACACAAAAGTGTTTAATTTAAAGGTTAAAAAAGGTCAATGCAGACTTACTAAAAAATATTGACTTAAACACAAAATTCAAAATATTTTAAATAAAATTAAAGGAATTTCAGAAGTCATAAGAATCTTGAAGAGCAAAGAAGCAAAAGATAATTCATTATAGCTTAGTAGTCGTGACGAATACAGCTAGTGGACTTTCCATCTAGTGCCAGGTATTGGGTTTACAAGTCAAAAAATTAGCGGTAGTCCTATAATGGAAAAGTTCGGATTTTCTGTATAGTTTTTATTTTTCGTAACGGGTGGCTGCGCAAGACGTCACCCCCAGGATAATCTTCAGTATTATTAATTTTGAATTTGAGTAATATTTCAACAAGATTTGTCTTATAAATACTGGATTCCAAATATAATCAAACTGAATTTAACCTGAAATTTGTTTTAAAACTTTTTTTATACTAAATATGTGTTTTAGTCAAGCAAAAATAGCAAAAAGAACAGTTTGCTTCAAAAACTTTATAGGGTAAACAATATTCTAAAGTGTCTCTCAGATTATTTTGTCGTTATGTACAATAGATTTAGTTTATTCGTTGATAAAAAGTAAGAATAAAAGTTTGTCTTTGAAAAACTTGTAGGATAAAAGATTTTGTGAAGGTTCTTGTAGTTAATTTTTACAGTCACATAGAGCAGATAAGTTTTATAAGTTGAAAAAGAGTAAGAATAACAGCTATATGCCCAATTGCCGCTACTATTCACTTCATGCATTTGATGAGTAAACTTGTCTAACCAGTCTCTGTGCTGTCGTCGCTGTGGCGTAAGGTTGAATTTATGAAGCGAATTAATATAGCAAAGGATTGCTGAATAATTTGAATTTTGATATGATAAATACACTGAAGAATGTTTGAGTATTATGGGTGTTAGCTGAACCCTAATAACGTCAGGATTTATGCACGATTGAGCATCGTGTGTAATAATAAGGCTCGTTAAGAGGTGAGCATCGCTTTGATTTTATTCGCTCATTTTATTATCTATTGATTGCACACAGGAGTCAAAGAACAAGAACGGCAAGCGCGGGAAGAAAGATCGGAAGCTGGCAACAGAGGATGATAGCCAAATCAGCACAATGATGAATTCTACAGTTCAATCTGTTGAGGATGTTACTTAGAGGTGTAACAAGACCATTACTGAAAATATATTGACAATTCTAAAAACAGTAAAAACAATTCAGTCTGATATTATTGGAATGAAAGAAATGATTAAAACAATAAAGTTTGACAGCTGATCGAGTGAAAAGTTTAAAAAATACATAGGCTAATTGTGATGCGGATGTAGAACTATTAGTTGGTGAGTTGACATCTATTAAGACGAAAATGAAGCTGATGGAAAAGAAAGTACAAGGTTGCGATAAAGAAATAAATCTTTTAGCTAAGCAATCCCTTTTGGATGAAAATAGGTCAAAATTTTGTAGCCTCATTTTTTTTGGGATCTTAATAATGTGAAGGTATTTAATGCTCCGAATCTGATTAGTAATATCTTGGCTAATGGATTATTCGTTACTGATTTTGGTCCGTCAGACTTTGTTGTGACATCCTGAATGCCAAAGTTCATTAAAATTAATGTAATGGATTTTCAGATGCGGTTGAAGGTATTAATAATGCTATATGGTTGAAAGGTAAAATATTTCATGCTTATAACTAAATATTTATTAGTGATGATGTATCCCCTCATGCCTGTCAAATACGAAAAGATTTGTTGAAGATAAGACGCCTTCTAGTTGAGAGAAGAAAAGAGTGGTGGGCTCTTCAAGTTGTACCATCAATCATTTGCGTTATACGTGATAATAATGTAACTAAAGTTCCGTGGAATGATGTAAATTCGTTAGTAGTTCTCGATTGAGGATTTTGGACGTTATACACTGAGATATTTCTATTTGTATTGTTTTTGGTTAGTAGGGTTGGAACTTAGATGATGATTTTGTAATGTTTATTTGCTATGGTGATGAAAGCTAAACTGAGGCTATAGTGGAAGATGCGTTCACAACTTCAGAGTAATGATTACTGAAATCAAGATTGGAGTCTGTTTGTTGTGTTTTTTTGTTGTTTTGATTGTGTTTAAATATGTCTTTTTGTGTTTATATAAAATACCTAAGAAGGGAGTTTATTCAAATGAAGTTTATGTCTTATTGAAGTGCTAATTTATGTGCCTTGCTGCCACTGATTGCAATAAGTAAATGTATTTAGGGCCTCTGAATATATATATTTATATATATATATATATATATATATATATATATATATATATATATATATATATATATATATATATATATATATATATATATATATATATATATATATATATATATATATATATATATATATATATATATATATATATATATATATAATTATTTGTTCCTGATTACAATTAAAAATAGAAAAAGCGGAGCAACTCACGAAGAAAAGAAAAAACATTACTAACGCTAAAACTCAATTCACATAATCACATAAGCACAGTTTCATAAATAGTTGAGTCAGTGGTGAATTGTATAGTTTGCTGAAAGATTGCACGGAGGCTCTCTGTTCTAGGTCGATCACCTTTGTTGATGGATTGCATGATCCATATATCAATGAGCTCTCTGTGTTAGAGACCCTTAATGGAAGTGCTCCGCATTTTTCGACGCTCGGTGAGAGACAGCAATTCCCCCAAGGGCAATATTTACCAGATTATGGGAGAGACTACGGCATTGAAAAGTTTTGAACTAATAGACGATTGAATTACCACTTGCCTTTAACAACTTTTCCATAAGCCGAGCGGATAGATGTATAGCTTTATTTAGTCAACAAGCCTCTAGTTGACCTAAGCGTCTGGCCGTAAATGATACCAAGGTATTTCAGACATTGGGACTGCTGGATTCTGATACCATCGATGGTGAGATTAGCGTCTGCCAGATTAGCACCGCTAAAAACAATAAATTCCATTTTTTTTACCCCAGTGTCCTATTCTTCTGTATGGGGTAGCTAGGAGGTGAAGATTGTCTTTTAGACCTCCTTAGAGTGCACCAGACAAAATTCCCCTCGAATGAGTCTAGTTGCGGAACAAATTGCAAAATTGAAGATGATGAGCCTTAGAGCAGACCCTTGTCGAACTCCTTTAGAAAGCTCAATGGGTTCAGAAAGCTTTTGCCTGCGGTGTTCAGCGATTATTTCCTATCCCAAAACAAGACGGACGTGCGTATGGGAGTGCCAATCAAAAAGAACTAGGACAATGTTGAGATCTACTACTGAATCTAAGAGAATCCACAGTGATTGCGAGTGGACAATTTAGTTGAAGGCAGCTGAAATGTCGAAGTTGCAGACAAACAGTGGCTTTTAAACCAAATGTAGTTTTTATTATTATCTTTAGTAGCCAATGGGCGTAACCAAAGACCAACCCATTCTTGAATTCAAGTTGTTTGTCTCCGATCAGAGCATATACCATAATATGAGGCAGCACTACTTTCCCAAATACCTTGCTGATAATCGAAGAAACTGTAATTGGCCTGTAGCTTTTACAAAACAGTGGATCTCAATTCTTCTTCAGAATATTGGATGTGCAGCCACCGTGAAGGTTGACAGGTGCAAGTCCCTGCTCCTTGAAAATTTGGATTAGCAGGGCTAAAAATACTCATGTAGAAGTTCTGTTCCACGCTGTAAGTGTTTCAAAGTGATCCCTTAGAGCCCCGGAGACTTCTTTTTTCCATTCCATATCTTTGTATAAAGATTGATGTACTCTTTGCTATTCACTCTTTATATGTCAAGATCACCCAGGGTGCCACTTGGGGATCGAGAATGGTAACAATAAGTTAATTCCAAAATGATCATCACGGTTGTGCTCAGAGTGTACAACCGCTTTCCATTCGGTGGGGACTTGGAAATGCACAAAAAAGTAATCGATATCTGATATGGCCAGGGATACGCTAGGAGCAAAAGTAAATGACTGCGACTTTGGGGCTGCAGTCATAGCGTCTGGAAGACACCCCCTAAGTATAATGAAGAAAGGGTCATTATCTAAAAGCTGGCAATTAAAGTCCCCACAGATAATAATCTTTTCTGACTTGTAATGTTCTGCAGACCTCCCAAGTATCGAACAAGTCTTCGTGTATCATCTTTTGGAGAGAAAATAGTAATAAATTGCAGAGAGATACACTTATACGACAATAAAAGTGCTAGAGCCAGGGACTCTGATCGCTACGAAAAAATCACATGATCAATTAATATCCAATGCAAATAAGAGTCTGCTATGATCAAAATCGTAACACTCGGCCTTCCAATAGAGCTAAAAAAAAAAAAAAAAAAAAAAAAAAAACAGAGATGTTACCACATTAAACATGTCGGTTTTTTTTGTCTCTCTCGTTTGTTCTCAATCGGTTACAACACGGTATACACCTTACATGGTTTGGATGTCTAGCAAACCTGAGATTCTCCGTCCAACGTCCATTATTACAGTACTGGGCCCTGTGTAGAGGCTACTAACCTATTGATTGTCTGCTATGATCGAAATTGTAATACTCGGCCTTCCAACAGAGCTATAGTAGACAACGGGCTGAAAAAATAGTCCTTTCTTGGAACTCGATCAAGAACTTCTAAGTTCCCTTTCCCTTCATAAGTCCCATCTATCCATTGAACTTCCACTGTTTCGAATTTCTTTTTCCCAGCGTTCCCCATTATATCTAGATACTTAGCTAAGGAATTCTCTTCCCTCCGATATTTCGTGTGAGAGGTCTTTTCCGATATTGTTTAATTCTGCATGTGGGTTTCTTAGACTGTTGTGAGATTTCTGTATTTTGGTCTTTTTCCCGTTTTTTTCTTCTTTTTCTTCCGTAAGCTTTTGCCAGTTTGTATTGATGAAACAAAAAAATTAATTAAAAAAAACGGAGATTTTAACAGATTAAGCATGTCGGATTTTTTTTTCTATCTCGTTTGTTCTCAATCGGTTACAACACTGTATACACCTTACATGTTTTGGATGTTCAGCAAACCTGAGATTCTTCGTCCACCGGTTCTAACCTTTTGGTTCTCTGTCTGGTTGGTGTTTTCTTTACTTTTATTGAGGGATCAAAGATTGGAACTATCTTGCTGAAACTTTTTTTTAGCATTTGAAATTGCTGCTATTTTTATTGGGCCCCCTACAAGCTCAGCTTTTGGGGCTACAATATCTGATGTATTTGTTTTCCGTTTTCTTTTACTATTTCAGTTTTAGTTCTTTTTTATTGTATTTGATTTTATGGTACTAATAATGAATGAATGAATAATCGGATGTTATTAAATGTTCTTATATGCATGTTATGCTATGCTTGGCTGCTAGATCACTTAAAAGAGACAGTTCATGAGGAGTGTGCCTGTATATGTTTCTGCTGTAAAGGGAAATACTTGTATTCATTGTTTACGTTTGTTTGAATTAACCTCTAATTGTTTCTTATATACCGAATATTGTCAAATATAGCATGGATATTTTCTACTGCAATTGGCACACTTAATATTACACACACATGGATTGTTTTTAGAATTTTTGAATTCCCAAGCGAGAACACTTTGTATTATCAGAGCAGTCTCGTTTTAAGTGGTCGAACTTTTGGCATTTAAAACACTTCGGAGGTACGACACCTTGATATGGCGATAACAGACATAAATGCCGTATTTTAGTGCTTTTTCAAGAGCATGTTCGTCTGGGAATGTTAGCTTCACTGATTTGCTAGTACCAAAGCGTTTCAAATCTTGGATCCCTTCCATAGCAGACTCAATCTCCTCGTTTATAGTATCCTCGGGGACAAATTTAGCCGCAGCCAGGAATTTTTGTTTTTGAGCTCTAACTACAGCTGTAGAATTTTATTTTAGAAAAAAGGCTAAGGACTATCAAAAAGCTATTTAAACAGCCTTTCAGCCATGAGGCTGCCATGCAGGGGCGTAATTTGCTACGGGACAGGGGGCAGCTGTCCCTCCCATACCTCAGTTTGGACCCCCCCAGACCCCAGTTTTCCCTCCCAGCTGAAATTCAGTTTCTCCAAAAATCTTGTCAAAACTAAGATAAGCCTGCATAATTCAAGCATCCACAGAAGCGGGTTAGTTTTCTTTAGTATATCTTTACCTTTTCTTGTTACTATATGACTCATTTTTCAGTGTTCACTCTCGTTTTCACTTGATTTGGGAAAATTGGCTCCAACTTTGCCCCTCCTTCCCCAGGATTTTGAAAAAATTATGCCACTGCTGCCATATTCTTAAATTAATATTTTAGCACGGGCTTAAATTCTATAACTGTGAGACGTTATTAAGAAGGGTTATTTTAACACCCGACATCCCATAGTTTAAACAATATATTTGCCCCAAGTGTGCAATATAGATGCTGGGAAAATTACTTAATTTTTAATATTTGGTCAAATTTCGGATAGTTCAGCTTCAGAGTAGTTCGATAACTGAGGTTTCACTGTCCTAAAACAGATGGAAAATAAACGAAAAATGATTTTTTTTTTTTCAAATATCAAACAGTTCGTGGTAACGAACTGTAAGTAAGTAGCTACCTGGCTCAATAGTAACCGAGACTCTAAAAAACGGAATTTTGATACCAATAGATACATCAAAAGAATCAGATTTTTATGCTAATTTCAAATGTATAAGTTTCATCAAGTTTAATTTTACCTATCAAAAATTAGGCGCCTGAGAATATTTGCCTTTTTTTCAAGAAAAGGGGGAAACAACCCCTAAAAGTAATAAAACTTCAATGAAAATCAAATCATCAGATTCAGCTTATCACAGAACCCTACTATGGAAGTTTCAAGCTCCTATGTGCAAAAATGTGGAATTTTGTATTTTTTGCCAGAAGAAAGATCACGGATGCATGTTAATTTGTTTTTTTTCTTTGATTTCCACAGGGGTGATCGAATCGATCCAGCAGTCCTAGAATATCGCGAGAGGACTCATTCGGACGGAAATTAAAAGTTCCAGTGGCCTTTTTAAGTGACCAAGAAAGTTGGAGGGCAACTTGGCCCCCTCCCACCCTAATTTTTCTCCCAAAGTCACCCAATCAAAATTTTGATATCGCCATTTTGTTCAGCATAGTCGAAAATTTAGTTAATATGCTTTTTAAAATGACTTAATCCCCCACAGTTCTCGGGGGAAGGGCTACAAGTTGTAAACTTTGCCCATTGTTTACATATAGTATTGGTTATTGGGAAGTATACGGGCGTTTTCAGGAGGAATTTTTCTCTGGGGGGGGGGGGGTCGAAGTAAGGGTTATGGGAGAGAATCTTTCAATGGAGGATGTTTACTTGGGGGAAGGGAGATTTCTATGAAGGGGGCGCCAGATTTCTCAGCATGATTTAAAAAAAACGATCAGAAATTAAATAAAAAACAAGTTTTTTTTCAACTGAATGTAAGGAGCAACATTAAAAATTAAAACGATTAGAAATAATTACGTATATGGGGGGGGGGCTCACCTCCTAGTCAATACCTCGCTCTTTACTGTAAAGTTTTTTTAGTACTTTCAAAAGAACTTTCTATTCTAATTAGCGGCCTTTATGATTCAGGGATTTGTGATTCGAACAAAATTCAAACTTTAGCCTAAAGAGCGAGGTATTGACTAGAGGCGAACTCCCTAATATATGTAATAAAAACATACAAATATAGAAATTCGTTACGTAACTCAATTTTTAAGCTATGTCTGAACAACATTTCGAGAAGGTCAATTAGCCAAAAAAAGTAAAACGAGTACGGGAGTTTTATTTTAATTATTCATGTATAGTGAAACAGAATCAAAGCTTCATCAATTCAAAAAAGTTCAGAAATTAAATTAAAAAAATAATTTTTTTTTAACTGAAAGTAAGGAGCGTCATTAAAACTGAAAACGACAGAAATTATTTGGTATATGAAAGGGGCTGTCCCCTCCTCAGCGCCTCGTTCTTTAAACTAAAGTTTGACTCTGTCTCACAACCTAATTTTTTAAAACAATAAAAAACTTTAGCGTAAAGAGCGAGGCGTTGAGGAGGGGACAGCCCCTTTCATATACGGAATAATTTCTGTTCGTTTTAGTTTTAATGTCGCTACTTACTTTCAGTTAAAAAAGATTTGTTTTTTTAATTTAATATTATAGAGAGACATTAAACCTTAAAACGACGTTAAATCTTAACACCCCAATTTTGTGTACTACAGTTTTCACTTGATATTGATCGTATGGAACATTAACATAAGAAGAGGGTGGAAGGGGGATAGGATGCGGCACCCTGCTTAGTACTAGGATCATTTATGTTCGTTTTCAGTTTTAATATCTATCTTCACCTTCATTTAAAATATCCACTTTTATTTATTATTGTATTAAAAATCTTGCAAGATTAAAGGGCTCATCTCTTATCCAAAGAAGAAGAAGAAATCCATTTTTGTCGCAAATTATTCTGCAAAAGTAACTATTGTTGCAAGTCAAAAAACTTTATTATATTAATAGTCACTTAAAATAAACACTAAACATTTGGCACTTCAGTGCTAACACATAAAATAAAACGAAACGCTAATTTTGTTTCCTGCGGGCCTTCGACACATGTCGTCTGAAATTTTATCTTTTATTTTTACTTGACCCTCAAGCTTTCATTTTCTGTGTAAAACGACGTTCATACCTTGGGCTGCATTCTCAAGAGTAAAATATATTCGTAACCAGCTCACAAAAGTACTTGAAAAAAGTATAAGGACTATCCTACAAGTAACAGACGTTTCTTTACACAGGCCCAACATGACGAAAAACTTGATTAATCCAAAATTAGTAATATTGTTCAGTTGATACAGAAAGTTCAATTTAAAAAACATGTTTGTGCAGCGTACGGAAAATTTTGTTTAAATATTTTTTAAACATGTAATTATTTTGCAGCTTAATTTCTACCATTGAAAGAATAGCAGATAAATTTACATATGAGACAAAGTGTAAATCATACACAGTAATTGTCCCTGTTTTCCCCTTATTTTTCTTACTCTTTGTACAGTTTACTATCTTGTGGCATAACCTATTCTTAGAAGGTGTTAAAAAGAGCTTACTGGAGAAGCAAATATTCATACAATTTAATACCGTTTAAATTTATCAAACTTATATGATCTAAATTAATACGCATTGGCGGTGGGAGTTCAAAAGGAATTATGCGAAATTTGAAGTGAAACCTAGTTTTACGCCTTGTCATACCACATTGAGTATGTTGGATCGATTTTATGTTGGAACTGACCTTTAAGAATAGTTGTAAAACTCAAACAGCCTTTTTTCTTCTCTGCTCTACCATAAACATTCACGTCTTGTAACATACCGCCTTTTGCATAAGTGAAGCTGATATGTCTCAATAAAAGCAAAAAAAATAAACAAAGAGAAAAGATTGACGGGATTTTTTTCTTATGTAAAAGCAAAACTACAAATTTGTAGCACCACAGTTTAGTAAATTCCTTTATGCAATTGCAATTGCTTATGCAAATTGTTTTTGCATAAGCACCTTAACATGTTCGTATGCTATGCAACTAGAGTTGATGTACATTATTAACTTCCTAATTTCGATCTTAATTATTCGGTAATTATTTCATCTAATTTCGATCTTAAGTAATTATAGATAAGATTTTTGAGCTGCATGATAAGAATTATAGCTTTTTCCAAGTAGATATTTCTACATATACCGAGTCTATAATTCTGTAATCACATAGGATATGCTCAATCTCGTCTTACGCAAAATTCGTGTCATTTTAAAGAATTAACGAGAGGTATAAATAGATATGAAATATTGTATTAATAATTCGAAAATCTCCCATTATCATTTTTTTTGTGATTTTAATTAATGATAGTAACAGCACACATTTTTCCAACTAATAAATATTCTAAAAGTTTCAAGTATTGGGGAAAACAGCAATACTATACAAAATACCTTCAAATATTTTCTCTATAACCTAAGTAAATCTTCACAAGCTAGTTCACATTCAGTATCTTTGCCGAAAAACCACGTAAACATCTGTCTAGCTTTTGAGGTTACTTTAGAAACGCTTTTCCCAAAACCAGACTTATTTCCGGGAATTGTTGTCTGTTGATCTAGCCCTGCCTCTTCTCTCAGTTTAATTTGGGCTAATAGTCCAGCAAGCAGCTCATCACAGTTGTGATTTATTCCTACAGAAACTTCAATGAATTTTGCGTGGTAAGTTGTAGCGAGATGACGTCCGTCTGAAAAGAGAAAAATGTTGGAAAAAAGGGAAAACTCTGTGAGATAAAAAAACATAGAAAAATTACTTTCAAAAGTCAGATTACATAACTGAGTTATTTTTGGAATTACAAAATTAGTTATTTTTATGTTTGATGTGATTTTTTATTTAAATGTCTGTTCCTTTGGGCTTTATTTACTCATTGATGGTAGTTTCTTGTCGTTTGAAGTTTGAATCATTGTACTTTTTTATTTCTTCCTGGATAATGTTTTAATTTGGCTCTAAACTTTCTTTGAAAAACATCTCTCCCGAAAAAAAGTTTTTTAAGTTAATCTTTGTTTCTTTATAATTTCCAAAGTTTTCTTAATTATGAATTTGTTCAGTTTGTTGGTGTTTTAAAGTTAAGAAATATAAAATCGGATTCTAATTTCATTTATTAACTTGCAAAAAGTAATCTGAGCGTTGGTTTTTATTGTATTTGCATGTTACTCGCATGTTATTGCATGTTATTCGTTAAATTGAAATCAACAATTAGGACGGCTCTTAAAATAAGCTTTTGATTCAACAGTAATTTCTATATAAGTATGCTCGAAAGAATCCTCATAGAAGGATATTCAAAAGATTAAAAATATATAGGAGGCAAGGCTCAGCTCATCATTCCCTAAAATTTCACTTTAATGCACTTAGCCCTTCTTGACAAATTTCAACTTAATACCTTTATCCGTTCCTGAGATATTCCAGACAGAGCCGTCACGTATAGGGAGGAAAGGGAAGATAAGCCCCTCCCCCAATATTTTTGGTCACTCGGTAAAAAATACAATTCAGTAAAATTGTGGCGCTTCGCACCACGATTTTTCCGACGCCGTTAAAATTATTTGTTCGATTCAACAAAGACCACGAAAATACTGAAATGTCATCTACAAAAATTTCAAACTTGGTTAGTAAACGCAGCAGTTTTACCAACTCCTGCCGTGATTTTATAGATGGTGCCGCAATTTTCCATTTGGCTAAATAAACAGAACTAAAATAGTGACATGATATGTACCGAAATCTAAATCTCGGTTGGTGAATGCTTCGGTTTTACCGACTCGTGCCGTGATTTTATATACTGAATCTGAAACGGACATTATTGACAAAATTATTGACAAAAAGCAGTCGGTAAAGTGACCAGCCAGTCGGTAAAATCTCTTGCCCCCCCCCTAACATTTCGGCTAGTAACGACACTGATTGCAGATACGCAATTTTGATAACCAGGATGCATATAATGTCTTTTGATTTAGTTCATTATCCCTGAAATTTTCAACTTAATGCTGTTAACTATATTCTGAGATATAACAAATACCTCCTTTGACATCCTGGATGTAAATAGTATCTTCTGATTTGGTTAAACATACCCCTCAACATTCCCTGGAATTTTAAGCTTAGCTGTTACTGAGATATTGTAGATGCGGCCTTTTGAAAACCTGGATGCATGTAGCATCTTCTGATAATGTTCAATATCTCAGCATCCCCTGAAAGCTTCAACTTAATATCCTGAGTTTTTTAGACATACCCTTATGACATCTAGGATAGTGCTGTTTGATTTTTTTTCAGTATCCCCCTTAGCCTTCTTTGAAAGTTCCAACTTAATACCCTTAGCTGGTGGCAAGATTTTTCAGATACGCCCTTTTGACAACCTAGAGTCACATAGCGTCTTTTGATTCAATTCAACATCCCCCTCAATATTCACTGAAATTTTCAACGAAATGCACTTAGCTGTATCTGAAATATTGCAATAGTTTGTTATTTCCATTCTAAACCATAGGTCTAAACAGTCGCAAATTTAAGAAACTTACGGTAATTTCCCCAAGGCCTGTAGGGTAATTTCATCCCCAGAGGTATTCTATTGGACCTTTTGACTATTTTGAAAAGGTAGCTATCGCAAGATTTTAATCGAATGTCTTTAGAGTTTACGGAGGGGGAGGGACAGGTAGAAAAAATGGCAAGGGGGGATTCTTGTTGCCCTCCCACCACGTATGACAGCATTCCCTGAAAGTTTCATCTTAACACCGTCAGCCATTCTTGAGACTCTGAAAATGCTCCCTTTTAACAACCTGGACGCGTTTATTTAGTTCAGCCTTTCCCTCAACTGTCACTGCAATTTTCAGTTTAATACCCCTAGCTGTTCCTGATATGTTGCACAAATCCCTTTTCTGTTATGATTTGCCCTTCAAGCTCCTGCACAAGACAAGGTTTGGGAATCCGGTGCATACCATCATTGCAGTCTACAGTGGCAGGTAATAGGGCAAGCGGTCGGTCTTCAAGGTCATGTACATCACCATAACAAGGAATCATCTGATATATCCTGCAGGTCAAGATTTTCATCATCCATAGCCCCTTCAGAATGACCAGAGCCTGCTTCCTTCTCTTAGAAGCATTCGTTTTTATGGTTTTGCCTTTAATGCATATTTTTTCGTCCTTTTTCACTTATTCTATTTTTGCTAAGTCGTTTTTTATTGCTTTCTTTTCAGGGGTACCAATGAGCATCAAAATTATCACAAAATTACGTCACTTACAGATGCTTACCATTTCTGGTGTCACCAAATTTGATTAGAGAGGGAATTATTAGCTTATGGGACATCAGTTCAGAGCTTGTTGATGTCCCTGATTTTCAATACGGTGTCCTCTAGCTTAAGACAAGAGAAAGTTTTAAGACAATGATGAAGACGTTCCTTCAAATAGCCAGATTCGGGTTTCCTTAAAAGGAGATTCATGTACGTTGGAGATAATTTTCCTGGGTTAGGTACTTGACGAAGCTCAGCTACTATATGGATTAACAAACGTAAGTTGGAAGACAATGTAAAAACTGTGGAGAGAACGTATGAAGAATGATACTGTTATTCTTGTAGAAAGAAATGCATATTGGATCAAGATGACTGTCGTAGCGTCAAGGAGGAACAAGTGGGATTTTCTTTGACGCTCAACTATACTTGCAGAATTGCAGGAAAGTTCTTAAGGATGTTTCTCCATTTACACAAACTGAATTTTGCGCAAATTCCTGGGATCCAAGAGGACCCCTACATAGTTTCTCAGGTTGGAATTTCTTCTTGGGAAAAGAAAAAACTAGTCAAGTCTGGTTGCTGATTGCGCTGATAAAGCAAACTAATTTAGTATTTTCTCAACGTTCTGCAAAGAAGGTCTACTGGACCAGTTTAAAAACACATTGTTTTCTGACATGTGTAGGCTTAAAAAAGTAGTGATCTTCAGTTTCGTCAGTGCTCTATATTGTTCAGACGTAAAAGCATATTTGTTGTAAACTTCAAGCAGATTATTGTATAACTTCGAAACAGCAGCCCTGTTTAATCTGCTAGCTCTTTCTAGGCTGGTGGGCTCGGTTGAACGAAGTGAGATGCCTGAGTCATGTTCAAGAAAGCAGTTGGCCAGTCTTTGGATGTAATTCCTCGGCCACTTCAGCAAGTTGGGATATTGATACTCTTAGGAAGGGTATACTGAAAAGCAATTTTTTTAATAATAGCTTAGTCAGTGGTTTATCTTAGAGAAATTTTTCAGTGCAGGTAATTTTAATATTTTACAGGTAATCGCTCAGGGTACGTTTTTAAATGTTAAAGTAATCTGCAGATATCCTGATTGACTGTTGACCCTCTAAATGTGCCCGAACAGATTCTTTAAGATTTTTGTTCTTGGGAACACGATCCCCCGCCGTCTTTCCTGTTTAGTTCTTTCGGATTGATTTAGAATACGAATAAGTAAGAATGAATCTGTGCCTGTCTACTGAAGGACTTAATTGGACATTGCCCAGTGCAACGATGGAAAAAAAAACAAAAAATATCTGAATCAGCCCCACCAGCTTCCTTCAAATCAAAACCCCTCTGGCTAAAAACCATCACTTTCCACATATATGGCAATGCTTTTCCTATATAGGAGAATACCTTATATAAAAGAAAAAACAAATCGTGCCACATGACCCTTTCTGCCAAATTCAGCATCTAGTGGATTGCTCATGAAATTGCCCTGCAGTCGTTTTTCTAACATTTAAGCCAAAAAAGTATAATGTCACGCCGAGCGTTATTCTCTGAACATACGGAATAGATAGGATATCTAAAATTTAGCTGAATTTTAGACCAATAGATGGCCCCATATCAGACTAACGAAACAAGATTAATTCTTTAAAATATAATGATACTAATTCCTGGAGGTCTGAGGAATGTTTGATTTTTTCTGTTTTATAGTTATGAAAGGAAAACTGCTTAAATATGTTTTGCTTTCATTGGAGAGCAAACCTAGTTTCAAAATTTTCGTTTTTGTCACTTCGGCAACCAACATTTCTGTAAAACACAAAAAATGCTAGCAATAATTCATAAAAATGAGAATAATGTAAAAATTCTGATTGTAAAATTTTATTCAGTATAAAAAATTGCACTAAAAGCATCAGAACGTTGCTTAGCCAATAGAATTCTGTTTTTGGTCGTCTCTTCAGTTTTTTTTCATACCCTGCTTTATTTCAGTTCTATCATAAAATTTCACACATGCAATTTTCGGTGCTTCTTTTGTTTTTTTTAAACCTCTAAATAGCAACTAAAAAAACTCAAATAAAAGTAATAGCTGAGCCAAAAACCGCTAGATGGCTTTAGTGTCTATGGCTCATTGAACTTTCACCTAAATATAGAATTAAGGATACTCGGATGTCATTTTGGCTCTAGAAAATTAGTACTACCACTCAAATCCTTTCCTGCAGTTGGAGCTTTAATAAAAGCATAAAATTAGCTTTCATTATAGTTTTTGCAAATTAAACTTACAAACGCTGTTGTTGTATAGGTTTTTTTTCTCACTATTGAGGGTTTTAAAGAAAAACGATCAGCGTCTCCGGATGGCTTAATGAGTAATCCAGTTATGTCGGCAGTTTTTATTCGTTCACACGGTTCAAACATTACAACGAAAAACCAGCTAATAAAACACCGGAACCACATTATATAACCGGATAAATTCTTGTAGCCTTTAATAACTTGTAGTCTTTTTTTAGAGGGGCTACACTACTGAGTTTACTATGTTTATCCAACGCTGGTTTACGTTTCTTGTTCCAATTTTGTCTCCACTTGCGTAGACAATTTTTACCAACTTGGCATGAACAAGCCGGCAGTTTTAAGGCAGCCATTATGAGCCAGGCAGTTTATTTCGAAATTAAAACATAGCTGTTTGAATCAAAAGCAAATCAAGGCAAGGAAAAACTAGAGATTATAGCCAAGTGGCTCTAAAAGAAATTCAGATCCCCCAAAAATTGAAAAAAGCTGTGGAAAAAAAATATATAAACCCTTATTTTGAAAGGCCAATACTCAGCCTTGATTTTATTTTGTGTATTAGTGCTCCCTTGGCTCAAGAGCTTGCAGATTTAAATTTACAGTCACTCGAAAAAGAACTTTAATTTGCTCTTTTTTGGGCCACGTTTATGGGAGAACCGATGTTTTTTTATTGTGTATTGGGGTGCCCTAAGCCAGAAACCAGTCGGAGTAGAGGTTTTTCCTGTGATAGTCCCCCCAACAACCTCCCAGTATAGTTTGAGCTCTCTTTGGCTCAGGGAACAATCGCTTAGGGTTTCAAGCGCACCTAAAGACATCTCCTTTGCTTAGTGTTTGATGAATACAAGTTGCAAGCACATCGTACAAAATAGTTTTCGGGCGAATTAAGCAGAACTATTTTTATTATGCGGAACTTTACGGAACTATATTATGGTAATTTTATTACGCCATTAGATTACCTTATCCCGTTGAAATATGATTGTAAAATTCAAGTCGTTCAGTAGTAAAAGTTTTGCTTTTTTCGGGAAGGATTATCTTTTTTTTTACAATTTAAGTCGCAAGTTAAAAAAAAAAAGGATAGAGTTTAGATTTGAAGTATTTGAGACTTAGATTGTAGGGTTCAGATTGGAGGTCTTAGATTTGAAGAGTTAGGTTTGAATTAGTGGATTACATTTTATGAAAAAAAAAAAAATTTTTAGGTAGAAATAGAATTGGATTTTTATGAATTTTTAGATTATAGATTTTAGATTTGAAGTCATTTTTTAAAGATTTTTTGGATTTTATTTCAAACTAGTGGAATTTATTTTATATGTTAAGGGGGGTACGGTTCGCTTGAATTCTGAAATATTTGATTTTGGGATTTTTTTTAGGATTGTTGTAGGTACCTAATAGCGCAAGGCCCAGCGAAAGTAGAGTGTGTGGAAATGTAATGTATAAGAAAAAAATGGTGTTATTAAAATTAAAAATATTTTTAATTTTTTTTATACATGTAAATATAGTGAAAAATGTTTAAAGTGTTCTAAGAAAAGTGAATGTATTTTAAAGTACAAAAACAGATATGCATTGTAAATTTGTATTTTAATGTTATATTTTATAGGCCTAATGAATGGGAGCAGCTCCTTGCCACCGTGGGTAGCTAAAATGAGAATTTTGAAATTATTGTATGGTAAATTAATGGATGGAGAAGCATATGAATGAAAAAAAGTTTTTAGGTAAAAGGTAGATAAAATGTACTAGGAGAGAAAAAATTATGCATATGAGGAATTATAAAAGTGGAAAGGTATGGAACGTCAAGTAAGAGGTAAGATAGATAGGTAGTAAAGTGAAGGAATAATAGAGATCTAGGGACTAATTAGATTACAAGTGAGCAGGGAGTCTTAGATTAAAAAAAAGAAACAGGAAGATTTTTCTTTTTTCTTATTCAGGAGTACGAAAAGGAAACAATAACCGATTTGATTCTATCTATCAAACGGTTCGTGGTAGCGAACTGTAAGTAAAGAGCGCCCCGACTCAAGGGCAACCGAAACTCTCGAAAACGGCATTTTCATACAAATAGATATATTAAAATAATCGATGTTAATGTTGATTTCAAATATTTAAGTTTCATTAAGTTTAATCTTAATCATCAAAAGTTAGGTGCCTGACAAAATTTGGCTGATTTTCGAAAAAAGGAGGAAAGACCCCCTAAAAGTTATAGAACCTTAATGAAAATCACACCATCATATTCAGCGTATCAGAGAACCCTACTGTAGAGGTTTCAAGCTCCCATCTACAAAAATGTGTAATTTTGCATTTTTTGCCTGAAGAAAGATCACGGGTGCGTGTTTATTTGTTTGTTTTTTTTTGTTTTTTTTCCCCAGGGGTGATTGTATAGACCCAGTTGTCCTAGAATATCGTGGGAGGACTCGTTGGAATGGAAATTAAAAGCTCTAGTGCCCTTTTTTAGTTACCAAAAAAAATGGAGGGCAACTAGGCCCCCTCCCACGCTCATTTTTTTCCCAAGTCACTTGATCAAAATTTTGAGATAGCCATTTTGTTCAGCATGTTCAAAAATATTATAAGTATGTCTTTTAGGATGACTTAATCCCCCTACAGTCCCGGGGGGAGGGCTGAAACTAATGAATTTTGATCAATGTTAACGTAAAGTATTGGTTATTTGGAAGCATACAGACGTTTTCAGGGGCGATTTTTTCTGGTAGTGGGGGAGAGGGGTGGGTCAGGGTTTATGTGAGAGGATCTTTCCATGAAGGAAGTTTTCATGGGGGAAGGAACATTGCTATAAAGGGGACGCCGGACTTCCCAGCATTATTTAAAAAAGATCAGAAATTTAATATAAAAAAACAAGTATTTCAACTGCAATAGCAGCAAAATCGAAACTTCAAACGAACAGAAAATATTACATATATTATTGGGTTCACCCCGTAGTCAATACCTCGCTCTTTAAGCCAAAGATTTTTTAGTACTTTCATAAGAGCTATTTATTCTAATTAACTGCCTTTATTATTAAGCTGTCATTTTTAAGTAATTGGAACTAAATTCGAACTTTCACTTAAAGAGCAAGGCATTGACTAGGGAGCGAATCTCATAACAAACATATCAAAAATATATGAATATAGAAGTTCGTTACGTTCGTTAATTTGTAAGCTAAGTATATTTATTACTAATAAAAACGTTCGTAAATATAATTAAACAAGTTTCGAGAAAGCCATTTAACTAAATAAAAGTAAATTAATATGAAAATTTGGTTTAATTATTCATGTACGGTGAGCCAAGATCAAAACCTTTATTTATTCAAAAACGTTCAAAAATTTAATAAAAAAAACAATTTTTTTAAACTGAAAGTAAGGAGCGACATTAAAACTTAAAACGAACAGAAATTATTCCGTATATGAAAGGGGCTGTCCCCTCCTCAACGCCTCGCTCTTTACGCAAAAGTTTGACTCTGTCTCACAACTTTATTTTTTAAAACAATAAAACACTTTAGCGTAAAGAGCGAGGCGTTGAGGAGGGACAGTCCCTTTCATATACGTATATTTATTACTAATAAAAACGTTCGTAAATAAAATTAAACAAGTTTCGAGAAAGCCATTTAACTAAATAAAAGTAAATTAATATGAATTTTGTTTTTTAATTATTCATGTACGGGGAGCCAAGATCAAAACCTGAATTTATTCAAAAACATTCAAAAATTAAATAAAAAAAAACAAGTTTTTTAAACTGAAAGTAAGGAGTGACATTAAAACTTAAAACGAGCATAAATTATTCCTTATATGAAAGGGACTGTGCTCTCCTCAACGCCTCGCTCTTTACGCTAAAGTTTGACTCTGTCTCACAACTTTATTTTTTAAAACAATAAAAAACTTTAGCGTAAAGAGCGAGGCGATGAGGAGCGGACAGTCCCTTTCATATACGGAATAATTTCTGTTCGTTTTAAGTTTTAATTTCGTTCCTTACTTTCAGTTTAAAAAACTTGTTTTTTTATTTAATTACATGTAGTATCACCAACCCATAATTAAGAAAACGAAAAAGAAGAGGAAACGCAGAAAGGAGGACCAAATACCTCTGGATAAAAGAAAGAAAGGAAGAAGAATTTAAAATATGCATTAGAAAAGGATTTTGTATATTTTCAATATTATAGTCTATTTTTAAATAAAAAAAGTCGCTAGTTTAA
Source organism: Artemia sp. Qi Xiang Cuo (assembly GCF_049724085.1). NCBI lineage: Eukaryota > Metazoa > Arthropoda > Branchiopoda > Anostraca > Artemiidae > Artemia > Artemia sp. Qi Xiang Cuo. Next base: position 27,738,011 of record NC_142804.1, on the reverse strand, counting down.
GCTTCGAGGCAATTGGAAAAAGTGCTTCGGCCAACTTTGGAGCCGTTTTTTGGAGAGGGGCATATCAAAACCTGTTCTTATCATTAGATAATATAAATGTTCTTACTCTTATAACTTTAATCAATCAAATAATATCAACATTTTGATTACTAAATATCAGTATATGTATATTAAACTGACAATGGATATTCATTTGTATTTTTTTCAGTAAAGTGCAAGTTATGTTCTGGCTTTGGGAAGGCATAGGGATTTTGAGCCCAACTTATGTTAATTTCTGCTCGTTTTGAGTTTGACTCGGTTATTTATTTTAATTTCAGTTCGTTTTGGGTTTCATTTATTTATCATTGTTGATTTGCGGTAGTTTCACGCTTGGTAGATTATTTGATTTTATTTTGGCTAATTTTTTGTTTAATGGAGTTCTTTCATTTTCTTTGAAAAACTTATTTTGTGGAAAATTTTTTTTTTTAATTAATTTCTGTTCATTTTATATTGACAAAGTCGTTTCAGAAAAGAAGAAAATAATACTTTAAATCTTTTCTTTTTTTTTTAAGACTTTATACTTTGGTCTGCTATTTGTATGCTGGAGAAAAATTTTCAGCAATTTTTAACAACATAGACCCTTTTAAAAATCTAAAAACAAATAGTAGTGTTTAATTTCGTTTCATACCTCCTCTAGTTGACCTAAAATGGAAAACTTGATTCCATTCACAAAAAAATCTGCTTACTTTTTTTGATAGGTTGGATACTTACGCTATTTTGATTTGGTTAAATTTTAAGAGCAGAAGTAGCCCCTAAAGTTTGAACATAACACCCTCAGTTGTTCTTGGATACTGCTGAGATGCCTTATTGGTATTTAGCATTAACACTGTGCATTTCGATTTAATCTTAAGGCAACATTTAGTTTTTAAACATAAAGACAAACGGGAGGGTGGGTGTGGGAGGGGGATTAGTAGCCCTCCAATCACTTTCGACTATTAAAAAGGGCATCAACCCCTTCTATTTTCAATCAAATGAGCCCTTTTCGAAGTTCCTACGACATCTCCTTCGATACGAAGTGCCCGGTCTAAACAAAAACAACAAAAAATCCTACATTATACCCACATCGATCTTTACTATAAAAATGTCAAGCCTTCCAATCATTTTTGACTACTAAAAAAGACACTAGCCCTTTCAATATTTAATTGAATGAGCCCTTTTTGAGTTTCTATGACAAGGCTTTCTATAAAAACCTTATGTGCCCCCAGGACATAAATTACAACCCTGATTCTAAGGGCAGTTAGAGTGGTTGTCATTCTCTAAGACATAATTTCCAGAACTTTAAACTATCTTAAACAAAATAGCTATCTAAAAATTTTGATTGGATGTCTTTGGGAAAATGGTTAGTCGCTCACCCATCACTTTCAACTATTAAAAAGGCACTAGCCCTTTCAATTTCCAATCAAATGAGCCCTTTTGAAGTTTCTACGACAACACTTTCAATAAAAACCTTATATACCCCAGGGCATAACTTATAACCCTTGCCGCGAGGGCTTGGGGGGGAGGTTGTCACCCTCAAAGATCTAATTTCCAGAGCTTTCTACTACGCTGAACATAATGGTTATCTGTAAATTTTTATTGGATGTGTTTAGGGGAATGGTGCGCGTGAGAGGGTGGTTAGTTACCCTCCAATCACTTTTGACTACTAAAGGGCACAAGCCCTCTCAATTCCCAATGGAATGAGCCATTTTTGAGGTTTTTACGACAACTCTAACTGTAAAAACCTTATATGCCCCCAGGGCATAACTTGCAACCTTTGCCCTGGGGGCTCTGGGGGGTTTGTCATCCTTAAATACATAATTTCCAGAACTTTCAACTAAGTTGAACAAAATGGCTATCTCTAAACTTTGATTGAATGTGTTTGGGAAAATAGTGGGCGTGGGAGGGAGTCAATTACTCTCCACTCACTTTCAACTATTAAAAAGCGCAATTTCAATTTCCAAATAAATGAGCCCTTTTTGAAATTTCTACAACAACTTTCTATATAAACCTGATATGCCCCAAGGGCATAACTTACAACACTTGCACTGAGGAATCTGAGGGGGGTTATCATCCTAAAAGAACTAATTTATAGAATTTTTGACTACGTTGAATAAAATCGATATCTAAAAATTTTTATTGGATGTGTTTGGGGAAATGGTGGGCGTGAGAGGGGGGTTAGTTGCCCTTCATTCACTTTCGACTATTGAAAGTTCACTAGCCCCTTCAATTTCCAATTGAATGAGCCCTTTTTGATATTTTTACAACATCACTTTCTATAAAAACCTTAAAATCCCCAGGGCATAACTTACAACCCTTGCCCTGAGGGTTGTGGGGGGAGGGGTTATTATCTTTAAAGACCTAATTTCCAAAAATTTCAACTACGTTGAATAAAGTGGCTATCTAAAAATTTTGATTGGATGTTTTTGGGGAAAAGGTGGGTGTGAGCGGGGGTTAGTTGCCCTCAAATCACTTTCGACTATTATAAGGGCACTAGCCCTTTGAATTTCCAATTGAAAGATCTCTTTTTGAATTTTCTACGACAAAGATTTCAATAAAAACTCATATACCCCCAGGGCATAACTTATAACCGTTGCCCTGAAGACAGTAAGGGGAGTGTTCTGCTCAAAGGTATAATTTCCTGAGCTTTAAGCTGCGTGAAACAAAATGGCTATCTAAAAATTTTGATTGGATGTGTTCGGCGAAAAGGTGGGCGTGAGAGGGGAGTTAGTTGCCCTCAAATCACTTTCGACTATTAAAAAGGGCACTAGCCCTTTGAATTTCCAATCAAATGAGCACTTTTTCCAGTTTTTATTACAAATATTTCAATAAAAACCTTATATGCCCCCAGGGCATAACTTATAACCCTTGCCCTGAAGACTGTGGGGGGAGTGTCCTGCTCAAAGCTATAATTTTCTGAACTTTAAACTGCGTGTAACAAAATGGCTATCTAAAAACTTTGATTGGATGTGTTTGGCGAAAAGGTGGGCGTGAGAGGGGGGTTAGCTGCCCTCAAATCACTTTCGACTATTAAACAGGGCACTAGCCTTTTGAATTTCCAATCGAATGAGCACTTTTTCCAGTTTCTACTACAAAGATTTCAATAAAAACCTTATATGCCCCCAGGGCATAACTTATAACCCTTGACCTGAAGACTGTGGGGGGAGTGTCCTGCTCAAAGCTATAATTTCCTGAACTTTATACAGCGTGGAACAAAATGGCTATATCAAAATTTTGATTGGATATGTTTGGGGAAACGGTGGGCGTTGAAGGGGTGTTAGTTGCCCTTCAATCACTTTCGACTACTAAAAGGGCACTAGCCTTTTGAATTTCCAATCGAATGAGCCCTTTTCAAGTTTCTGAGACAAGCATTTCAACAAAAACCTTATACGCCCCCAGGGCATAACTTATACCCCTTGCCCTGAAGACTGTGGGGGAGTATCCTACTCAAAAGTATAATTTCCTGAACTTTAAACTGTGTGGAACAGAATGGCTATCTAAAAATTTTGATTGGATATGTTTTGGGAAATGGTGGGCGTGAGAGGGGGGTTAGTTGCCCTCAAATCACTTTCGACTATTAAAAAGGGTACTTGACCTTTGAATTTTCATTCGAATGAGCCCTTTTTGAAGTTTCTACGACAAAGATTTCAATAAAAACTTATATGCCCCCAGGGCATAAGTTTTAACCCTTGCCCTTTAGACTGTGGGGGGAGTATTCTGCTCAAAGGCATAATTTCCTGAGCTATGTTTGGGGAAATGGTGGGCGTTGAAGGGGTGTTAGTTGCCCTTCAATTGCTTTCGACTATTAAAAGGGCACTAGCCCCTTCAATTTCCAATTAAATGAGCCCTTTTTGATGTTTTTACAACATCGCTTTCTATAAAAACCTTACATGCCCCCAGGGCATAACTTACAACCCTTGCCCTGAGGGTTGTTGGGGGAGGGGTTGTCATCCTTAAAGACCTAATATCCAAAACTTTTAACTTCGCTGAATAAATGACTATCTAAAAATTTTTATTGGATGTGTTTGGAGAAAATGTTGGTGTCAGAGGGACGTTGCCCTCAAATCACTTTCGACTATTAAAAAGGGCACTAGCCCTTTGAATTTCCAATCGAAAGATCTCTTTCTTAAGTTTCTACGACAAAGATTTCAGTAAAAACTTACATGCCCCCAGGACATAACTTATAACCCTTGCCCTGAAGAATGTGGGGGAGTGTCCTGCTCAAAGATATAATTTCCTGAACTTTAAAGTGCGTAAAACAAATTTGCTATCACAAAATTTTGATTGTAGGTGTGTAGTGAAAAGGTGGGCGTGAGAGGGGGGTTATTTGCCCTCCAATTACTTACGACTATTAAAAAGGCACTAGACCTTTGAATTTTCATTCGAATGAGCCCTTTTTGAAGTTTCTACGACAAAGATTTCAATAAAAACTTATATACCCCCAGGGCATAAGTTTTAACCCTTGCCCTTTAGACTGTGGGGGGAGTGTCCTGCTCAAATGTATAATATCCTGAACTTTAAACTGCGTGGAACAAAATTGCTATATCAAAATTTTGATTCGATGTGTTTGGGGAAATGGTAGGCGTGGAAGGGGTGTTAGTTGCTTTCCAAGTACTTTCGACTATTAAAAAGGGCACTAGACCTTTCAATTTCCAATTGAATGAGCCCTTTTTGAAGTTTCTACAACATCGCTTTCTACAAAAACCTTATATGCCCCCATGGCATAAATTACAACCCTTGCCCTGAGGGTTGTGGGGGAGGGGTTGTCATCCTTAAAGACCTAATTTCCAAAACTTTCAACTACGTTGAATAAAATCGCTATCTAAAGATTTTGATTGAATGTTTTGAGGAAAAGGTGGGTGTAAGAGGGGGTTAGTTGCCTTCGAATCCTTTTTGACTATTAATAAGGGCACTAGCCCTTTTAATTTCCAATCGAAAGATCTCTTTTTCAAGTTTTTACGATAAAGATTTCAATAAAAACTCATAAGCCCCCAAGGCATAACTTATAACCCCTGCCCTGAAGACTGTAAGGGGAGAGTTCTGCTCAAAGGTATAATTTCCTGAGCTTTAAACTGTGTGAAACAAAATGGCTATCTAAAATTTTTTATTGGATGTGTTTGGCGAAAAGGTGGGCGTGAAAGTGTGGTTAATTGTCCTCAAATTACTTTCGATTATTAAAGAGGGAACTAGTCCTCTGATTTACCAATGGAATAAGTTCTTTTTCCAGTTTCTAAGCCGAAGATTTCAATAAAAACCTTATATGCCCCCAGGACATAACGTATAACCCTCGCCCTGAAGACTGTGGGGGAGAGTGTCCTGCTCAAAGGTATAATTTCCTGAACTTTAAACTGCGTGGAACAAAATGGCTATATAAAAATTTGGATTGGACGTGTTTAGGGAAATGATGGGCGTTGAAGAGGTGTTAGTTGCCCTTCAATCACTTTCGACTATTAAAAGGGCACTAGCCCCTTCAATTTCTAATTGAATGAACCCTTTTTGATGTTTTTACAACATCGCTTTCTATAAAAACCTTACATGCCTCCAGGGCATAACTTACAGCCCTTGCCCTGAGGGTTGTGGAGGGAGGGGTTGTCATCCTTAAAGACCTAATTTCCAATACTTTTAACTACGTTGAATAAAATGATTATCTAAAAATTTTGATTGGATGTGTTTGGGGAAAAGGTGGGCGTTAGAGGGAGGTTAGTTGCCCTCAAATCACTTTCGACTATTAAAAAAGGCACTAGCCCTTTGAATTTCCAATTGAAAGATCTCTTTTTTAAGTTTCTACGACAAAGATTTCAATAAAAACTTACATGCCCCCAGGGCTTAACTTATAACCCTTGCCCTGAAGAATGTGGCGGGAGTGTGAATTTTCTTTTGAATTTCCAATCGAATGAGCCATTTTTCAATAAAAATAAAAACCTATATATAAGGTTTTATATCATTTCAATAAAAACCTTATATACCCCCAGGGCATAGCTTATAACCCTTGCCCTGAAGACTGTGGGGGAGTGTCCTGCTCAAAGGTATAATTTCCTGAACTTTAAACTGCGTGAAATAAAATGGCTATCTAAAAATTTTGATTGGGTGTGTTTGGGGAAAAGGTAGGCGTGAGACGGGGGTTATTTACCCTCAAATCACTTTCGACTATTAAAAAGGGCACTAGCCCTTTGAATTTTCAGTCGAAGAGCCCTTTTTGAAGTTTCTACGACAAAGATTTCAATAATTACTTATATGCCCCCAGGGCATAAGTTTTAACCCTTGCCCTTTAGACTATGGGGGGAGTGTCCTGCTCAAATGTATAATATCCTGAACTTTAAGCTGCGTGTAACAAAATGGCTATCTCAAAATTTTGATTGTGGTGTTTGGAGAAATGGTGGAAGTGGAAGGGGTCTTAGTTGCCTTCCAAGTACTTTCGACTATTAAAAAGGGCACTAGCCATTTCAATTTAGAATCGAATGAGCCCTTTTTGAAGTTTCTACGACAACGCGTTCTATAAAAACCTTATATGCCCCTATTCGATTCTGATTTGTGGTAGTTTCACGCTTGGTAGATTATTTGATTTAATTTTTTGCTCATTTTTGGTGTAATGGAGTTCTTTACTTTTCTTTGAAAAACTTATTTTGTGGAAAGTTTTTTTTAATTAATATCCGTAAAAAACCAGATTATCTTAGACTCAGACCCTGTGCAAATTAACAAACAGAACTGCTCATCTTAGGTTTAATGTTGCTCTTTAGTTTTCTTTGAAAAGCGTATTTTCGTGGAAAGAATTTTTCTTTTCATTAACTGTGGAATAAAGTCGGGTATTCTGTATCTTTATTATTTAATCTACATGAAAGGTTCAGAAATCGTCCTCTTGGCCAAAAGGACTTCAAATTTTTGCTTAGAACGGAGAGGCTAGTGAGAGGTTCAGAAATCGACCAAATAATTTTGACCTCTGATCAGTTATGAGCTTACTCTCGTTAGTCCTGCTAAAAAAAAGAAGCTAAAATTAGCTTTGTGACACGGGTCCCTGTGTCCCTTATGCTGCAGACAAAACTATAATCTGATTGTTTTTAAACTTTTGATCTTAAGCCGTTGGGCCAAGAGGACCCAAATACACAAAATAAATGTTTTTATCATCCACTAGGAATGAGGCACCACTAGGAATCCACTAGGAATGAGGCACAAAAAAAAATGTAAAAAAAAAACAAAACAAAACATATTTCTTCTGAACGGCTAGGAACTTACAGCCCTGAAGTTTACATCCTTAAGCCTCTGGGCCAAGGGAAGCCCATTACGCAAGAAATCATTTCAAACGTCTATTGTTTCGGCAAAAATGGGGCACAAAAAGGGAACATTTTTTCCCGATGGGCTTAAACCTATATACTTAAGTTGTTTGGCCAAGAGGAGCCAATGGACAAGAAAAATTATGTTTCCCCGAGAATGGGGCTAAAAAAAGTAAAAGAAATAAATTATTCCTGAACGGCTGGAAATTTTCAGTTACAAGCTCCATAGCCGAAATGCCGTTAAAAATCACACAAAATTTAGTCTTTGAACTGGGGTCCTCAAAAACGGGGCCAAGGAACCTTCATTGTAACCTTTTTCTTAATTAGATTCAAGCTTATTTCTGAAAGTCGTTGGGTTAAGAAGATCGCAATGCACAAAACAAATCGGAAAAATATGAGTTCACCTTAAATAGGACCCAGAAATGACAAAACAACCTTTTTTTTCTGAATGGCTGGAAACCAGCAACCGTAAGTCCTCGTAGCCATGGAAACTGTAATGTACAGAAAAGAACTTTTTTGGTGAGGATATGCCCCCCCCCCCCAAAAAAAAGCTCTAAAATGAATTTTTTCCCCTATTGGTTTGGAACTTATACCTTTAAGTCCCTTGACCAAGAGGATATCAAATAATTTAAAAAGAAATGATTTCGCATAAAATAGGGCCCGAAAAGGAGCCAAAAAACGTTCGTTCAGAATAGTTTGAAACGAATAGCTGCAAGATCTCAAGTAATAGGAAATATAGTACTTAACAAAAATAGGGGGGATGGGTACCACATCAAAAAAAAAAATGGCGGCCTAGAGACCCTAAAAATGTGCCAAGATTTTCCTTGGCTGGAGAGCTAATTTTATTCTTCAGTCCCTTAGCCAAGGAGACCAAAATAAACAAAAAGTTAACTTGATTCTCCGTAAAATAAGACTCAAAGAAGGATAAAAGAAAGAAACCTGTTCTTCCGAACAACCTGAAACTTATTTCCATAAGATCTTGCGCCAGGGGGATCAAGATCATAGACAGCGCGATAGCGCTGCCTAAGTAAGGAACGATGTGGGCACAATGTATTTTTTTTTCTCCATACCCGGGCACTTCGTATCGAAGGAGTTGTCGTAGAAACTTCGAAAAGGACTCATTCAATTGGAAATTGGAGTGGCTAGTGCCATTTTTAATAGTCGAAAGTGATTGGCGGGCAACTAGCCCCCCCCCCGCCCATCATTCCCCCGAACATATCCATTCAAAATTTTGAGATAGCCATTTTGTTCAGCGCAGTTGATTTCCATATAGAAAATATCTTTTTGAGGACGACACTCCCCCACAACCCTCGGGGCAAGGGTTTTAAATTATGCCCTGAGGACATATAAGAACGATGTTGGCACTATGTATTATTTATTTCCTTTAGAGCAAGGCACTTCGTATAGAAGAAGTTTTCATAGAAACTTCGAAAAGGGCTGATTCAAATGGAAATTGGAGTGGCTTGTGTCCTTTTTAATAGTCGAAAGTGATTGGAAGGCAACTAACACCCTTTCCACGCCCACCATTTTCCGAAACACATCCAATCAAAACTTTAGGATAGCCATTTTGTTCAGTGTACTTGATTTCAAGATAGAAATTATGCTTTTGAGGAGGACACTCCCCCACAGCCTTCAGGGCAAGGGTTGTAAGTTATGCCCTGGGGGCATACAAGGTTTTTATAGAAAGCGTTGTCGTAGAAACTTCAAAAAAGGCTCATTCAAGTAAAAATTAAAGGGCTAGTGCGCTTTTTAATAGTCAAAAGTGATTGTCGTGCAGTTAGCCCCCCCCCCCCCCACGCCCATCAAACCCTAAACACATCCAATAAACATTTTGAGATAGCTATTTTATTCAACTTAGTTTTTAGCTCTTGAAATTAGGTCTTTGAGGAGGACACTCCCCCCCAATATTCAAAAGTACCTGGAAGGCAACTAAGACCCCTTCCACGCCCACCATTTCCCCTAAAATATCCAATCAAAATTTTTAGATAGCCATTTTGTTCCACGCAGTTGAAAGTTTGAGCAGGACACTTCCCCCACAGTCTTCAGGGCAAGGGTTATAAATTATACCCTGGGGGCATATAAGTTTTTATTGAAATCTTTGTCTTTTTTATTGAAATCAGGTTTCAATAAAATCTTTTTTATTGAAATCAGCCCGTCTCTCAAGCCGATTTATTTCTCAAACGCATCCAGTCAAAATTTTGAGACAACTGTTTTGCTCAGCATAGTAAAACGGTCCAGCAACTATGTCCTTGGGGATATTGGGCTTGTCAACCGCCCACAATTATGCAATTGGCCCATTATGCTACATACCTAAATGATACTTTAAACTAAATCATAAAGCGTTGTGATTGCGTTTGCCAATAAGACACTTCACTTCAGCAATAAATTGAGAAAAAATGGGGGTATTAAGTTGAAGCTTTTGGGGCTACCACTGTTACTACTTCTGCTCTTACAATTTAAACAAACACATAGATTGTAAGTGTATCCAGGTTGTCAAAAAGCATAGATAGAATCCTTTCGGAATGATATTAAGTTTTATTTTTTCAGGTCAACTTGAGGATGTATAAAATTAAATTAAAAAATGTTACGTGTGTCAGGATTGAAAATCGTTGAAAAAGTTTCTTCCAACATACAAATAGCAAGCCAAACTATGGATTCATATAGAAAAAACCCGAAAAGATATAAAATATTTTTTTTTCATGAAAATGAACATGTCAATAAAAAACAAACAGAAATTAATTAAAAAAACTTATTCCACAAAACAAATTTTTCAAAGAAAAGTAACGAGTTCCGTTTAGCAAAAAATGGGCAGAAATGAAGTCAAGTAATCGTCCAAGCATAAAACTTCCACAAATCACTATCAATAAATAAATGAAACTCAAAACAAACAGAAATTAGAGCCGAGTCAAACTCGAAACGAGCAAAAATTCGGGCTGATTATCTCCATGCCTTCTCAAGACCAGAACATAATTTGTACTTTACTGAAAAAAAATACATTTAAACGTTTTCAGTTTTTTTAACTTAAATAAATACAAAAAAAAATTAAGACTTTAAGGAATAAATATCAGTATAGGTATATTAAACTGACAATCCACGGTCATTTTTTTTTCCAGTTAAGCCTAAATTATGTTCTGGCCTTGAGAAGGCATGGGGGTTGTCAACCCTAGTAATGCTAATTTTTGCTCATTTTGAGTTTGACTCAGCTATTAATTCTAATTTCTGTTCGTTTAGAGTTTCACTGGTTCCGGATTTAATTTTAAATTGCATTAAGTCATTTTTACAATTAAATCCTGTGCATAGAATTAAGTGAATAGTCATCGGAGTCCTTATTTGAGGATGTACTATTATTTAAATTTAGTTTAATTTCAATTACTTCACTGACAATTTTTTTTATTCCCCGGGTTACTGTTAATGAGGAGTATTTCGTCAAAAACATGAAATGGCGGGAGTTATCAAGAATGTGATAGCTTAAATCTGAATCAAAATATGCTGAACTACTATCAGAAACTAATATTTGAGTTCTTTGTGTTGCTGTAAATGTTTTTATAACTTCTTATGAGTTCTAAAGATTTAATAATTTTTGCGCCGTAATGGCTATTCAGTGTCTTCAGAAAATTCATCATTATCTTCTTATATTTTGTATACTGGAAAGGCAGTGTGGTCTTTGTCGTTATTTACAGGGGAAAATTCCAAGCTTCAAGAGCTTTCTCCTCCACTATGATGACGGAATATACTTTTGATATCACCTTAGCAATTTTTTAATTAAGCCAAACTCTGCAGAATTAGTTGACTGGACCCTCCTCCCCGGGAATAGAGCCTTTGTAACAACTTTACTTACCAAGATTCAACATTAATTTAACAAAAAATATATGCATACCTGCTAAGTTTTGTTTTGAATAAATGCGGAATTCTTTTTCGTAGATGTGAATTATCATATTGTCAACGTTTTAAGTCAATGTCGCAAATTCGTTGAAAACAATGTACATAAGAAAGTGCTATCTTTTGTAAAAAAAAAAAAAAAAAAAAAAAAAAAAAAAAGAAACTGAGCTGTTAATCCAGCTTGTCGGTTAAAGAAACCCTTGATCTACAGTTAAAACAACAATTCGTTCATTCATTTTCAAACCTGTCCGGAGAAAATAACTGACGGAAGAAATAAATAGAACATGGATGAAAGAAACCGAGCTTTAAATCAGGTGCAATTTTTCGTTTGTTGCCAAAAATTCACGGTCTAAGTCAAGTCCAACAGTCACCTCAAGGTGTTAAAAACTTGTCTGAGGGGGGTGAGGACGTACCGGGGAAAGATGGGAGGCATTGAAAGTATCCCCTAGGAAAAAAAATGCGTCAGTAGATCTGATATTGATCATTGTCTGAGTAAAGGACAAATCAACCTTTGGCGTAAAGGGCGGTTGTTCAGAGGAAAGGGATACCCCTTACATTTGGAGAAATTTTCCTCATTTTAAATTTTAAAGTTTTTGTTTAACTTTTTTTGTGCACTAGCTTAGGAGAAGGAACCATGCTCTCGTGTGTGCCATTCTCAAGTAGCCTCGTCTCGTTGTTCTTCGTTTTGAATCGAATTGCCGACTGGCTAGGATAACGATCGGTCTAATAAAGTGCCATGACAAGTAGCTGTTTCTGGGGAAGCATCTAGGTTCAGGATCAGGGATGAAAAACTTGTACTTTTTAGTGTTTTGATGAAAATATATCACAGGCTTACAATCGTATTATCTGGTTATCTATTTTATTAGACCCAAGTTAGCATAAGTGGACGTTTAAGATGGGAAGTTGCATTTTAAAAGTGTTTCCTTTGTCATATGAAAGATTGCTGCAAACTATGTTGACAATCAAACATATTTCCGGAAAACATTAAGAAAACACAACCAGCAATTGTTGATGAAATTTGGGTGCAACACTGTTGCACAGAAATTGCTGGTGAGTTTTTAGCACTAAACATAAAATCTCTACACCATGAAAAATAGCAAGCATAAATAAAAGTAAAACTAGTTAAAAAAATAAAAAATAAAAGCAGATAACAAATTAAAAACTTTAAATGATCAAACTTTCCCCGAATGTACGGGGGCTCCCGTGCATTTGAAGGGCCGTATTTCACGCCAAAGTTTGATTTATCCTCTACTTTGAGTACGATCAATATCAGGTCTACTGAAAAATCTTTTTCCTTCAACGCCTCCTTTCAACGCCTTCAACGCCTTCAACGCCTTCAAAAAGCTTTCAACGCCTCCTTTCTTTCCCGGATACTTTACCCCACTTCTAGGATAAGTTTTTAACTTATTGAGGTGGGCGTTAAACTGTAGTTGTTTTGAGTTTTTTTTTATAATAAATTAATCTCTCTGTCTTATCTCTGGCCATGGAGGAATAAGAATGTAATCTTGTATTTCGTAATCAAAGATGAACTTTTTGACCGAACTGGCCTGAGATGACGAAGAAAAATATATAAAAGAAAAACAAGAGAAAAGGGATTAGACCAATGTAAAAATAAACAAAACTGACAGATATTTTGAAGGATGCTTGTATGAAAAATCATACAAGTCATAATACACAACGATGAACTGCATCCTGAAGAAAAAAACATAACAGAGCCAAAATGTATAAGTATTGTGCTATACACAAGTCCCAGAACGCCCATATGGGGGCATACCAGAAATTGCTAGCCCCTCACAAATTTTTTTTTCTTCAAGACTTGTTTGTTCAGGGCAGGTGGTTGTTACATAACAGTTTTAGGTGATATTATTGTTTACTTATGTAAATATTTAAAAACCTACGGACCAGGTAGGAAAAATCCCCCAAGGGCCTACTTCAAGCTGTTAGTCAAGTGAGGAGCTTCCAGGTGTAAAAATTTATCATAGTACCCCCTCAAGACTTTTTCTCATTTTCTTCAATACTTTCTTCCTCAAGGCATCTTAAAAGCCGCTAGTCAATTGGGGACCCCCCCCCCCAATGGAAACAAAAGGGCTCCCCGAGGGGGAAGAGTGGTAACCTATTAAAATATCTAACAAGAAAAAATGTTTTTTGATTTCGGAACATTTTATCAATCGATCAATCAATATCTTTATTGCCCAAAAAAACACACAAGGGTTCAATATGGAGTAAATGAAGACAAAAAAGACAAAAAAAATGACAACAAAAAACAAAAGAAAGAAGAACACACTCACAAAAAACTATACTACCGAGAATAGATTCAATATTTCTACTAAAACATAGCAGGATGGAGGCTGTTTATCCTATCAGACCTAGAGAAATAGCGATCGCGACGCTGCTCAGCCACGGTTAGTGGCTCAGTTAACTCGTAGGCTGACACTAGTCTTTTGTTTCTAGCCCATAGGGGTATACACAATAGAAATTTCACGAAACGAAAATATACGAATCTAATGGTCTTTTTTATCAGTTGCCGTAAACATATTCCAAAATGGAGTCAATGTTAGGACATGAGGCACCGCCAAAGCGTTGTAGACACGGGCGAGAACACACCTGCTGTAGCAAGTTTTACAGCAAACTAGCACACCAAGCACTTTTCTAAGTTTCTCACTTATATGAAAGATAAGGAAAGTCCTTGTCGTTTTTACACAATCCTCTATCGGAATACCGAGATACTTAGGCCTAATATAAGCAGATAACTGAACACTCTGATTTCCTTACTGTACGCATCCAACATCGTCAACAGCTTTGCCGAAAGTAAGTACCTCGCTCTTCGAAGCATTAAAATTGAAACCAATTTTGGCATATCACCTACTAAGCACAGAAAAGTTCTCCTCAACAGAAGATACAGTTCTACTTAAATTCAGGATACAGTTCATTCACTTTTAACAGGGAAAGTGAGTCGGCTGAAAGGAAATATTCTTGTAGACACAAAACATCGTTGCAAGACATCAAGCTTTCAATCAGTGGGAGTTTATTGACCACACTGCGATTCAGATTCCACGAAGACACTTTTAGCTTAGAGTCGATCATGGCTTCATCATGAGATTTCTGGCTACGGGGCACTTAACACTGTAGTATGAATGGTCTGTCTGCTTACTGAGAGTAAACTTCAGCGCAGCAGTGCAGGGTTTATCTTTGCCAGTTTAATGGGAAGAGAACGTACTCTTGGTACTGAAAACACCTTATTGGCAAATACCGATACGTGTCTTTTCGGAAGCGCTCATAGCCCAGAGTTATGGGGTTGTCCATTGCTACTTGTAAATCGTCCTTACTTTTAACGACGAGCTTGTATGAGCAAGTTTATTGCATTCTCTCGGCTTTCGTGCAATTCCTAATCATGGAACATATATCGTTCGGCGGGAACATATCTTATAATACCACAGTGAGCGGGAGTCTTCAGCCGAGCATCAGTGTCTGTAGCACTGTTTAGCGCTTCAGCAAGACACTTTGCTGCATCTTTGTCATCTCAAGTATCCCAGGCCATTCTTTGCTAAGAGGCCTCAGGCTCATTAAATGGGTGCAGCAACCACCAGCAGGGTCCTCAAGGTTTTGCTGTATCCGGGTTTGTTGCATTTGCACTCAAAGTCGCACTAGCCTTATTTTGTGCCGATCTGAAGAAGCTTATGTGGTTAATAAGATTGTCATCAGTAGAATGAAGCTCATTGACCATGCGAGTCAGTGTGGCTGTAACTTCCCCTGATAGTATGGGTACCTCGTCAGGCTCATAGATGACAAACATGGGGAGGACTACTCTCTTCTCGTCACAAGTCCGAACGGCTCTTATCAGATCGGCAACCATGTCCTGGGGCTTCCCACGATCTGTAGAATGAGTAGACATAGCGGCTAACTACCATAATTCATCCTTTGCCTTAGTCAGTCTATCAGCTTTGAAATACTGTACTGCCTTCGCCACTATTTCATCATACTTGTTACCCGCTTTGATTGCTCGGAAGACAAAGTTCAAAACCGGGCTATAAACCAAGTCTGGCTTCACACCGCTCATTTCCCTTTCGGAATGAAATGGTCTCTGATGCAGTAAGCAAAATAAGTGGGCGGTCAGATTCAGATGCAAAATCACAGAGCGTAGTCCAATCAGAGAGGCAGGGGGTGGAGCAAATAGTCATCAGAGAATACTGAAATCACCCAGGAACAAGGGAAGTATAAGTACCTCACCTTTTCCCCGCAATTTTCGGGTAACTGAATACCAGCGGATACAATACGGAGCTTCCGTGGGGCTCCTTCCCTTCTTCTGCTTGTTCCAAGTAAAAAACCAGCACCTTAGTGATATGGGCTCAAAGATGGCGTTATATGAAATTGGCGTTATAGATTGCGCCTCAGAAAAGATAGCGCTGGAGAGAATGCCAAGAGAGTAAGACCTATTCTAGGAATTGGAGAAGATCTCTCAATTTAACTTAACTATAAATCTATCAATTAGAGGGTACAAATCAATATGATAACAACCTCAAAGTAGTGCAATAGCTTTATCCCATTAACAGCAAACAAGAAAACTAATTTTTTTTAAATTTAAATTGAATAGTAACAATCTCACTCTTTTTTCACATCAGGACGTTATCCAAGACATTTTTCAAGACATTTTTCAGTACGTTTTTCAAGACGTTTCAAGATGTTTCAAGACGTTTTTTTAAGACTTTTTTTATTCACGACGGTGGTCAAATTTTTACATACAGAAATTCAAAGGACCTTATCAATGACGTCTGTTTTCCACGGGGATCGTACGCTGGAAATTGAACCGAATCACGCTAACCCTTAAGATTGTAATAGCATGAACACAAGCACAGAGATATTAGGTACAAGCATGCATCAGAATGACGGCAAAGCTTGGTTTTTCAAATGTATTTATCGATCTAAATTATGAAACAAGCTAGCATGGGAATTTCTGAGGGAATGTTAACAGATTATATTCTCCTGTGATAATTAAAGAGATAAGGAAATTTAAAGTCCATTATTATTAATTGTTTGAACGCAATCTAGACAAGGACACTTTTTTTTGTAAATGTACTATGATTATGCGTGAAACCTGTCAACGATTATTTTTAAAGTGATAACGTAAAAATACGTTTTTACGAATAAAATAACGTTTAATTCGGTATTTTTATTGTATTACGAACGAAAAACCTGATTCGAATTTTCTGTGGGAATACCTCTTTAAAGCAAATGATGAAACCATCGGCTGAGAAAACAAGAAATGAATTACGGTTCATGGACCATGACTGTTCTTGGCACGTAGCACTCTGTGGCCCGTGTGACTCCTGGCCCCATAGCCCTTCTTACTCCTTGCAAAAAATCGGAATTCAAAGTGAAAAGCCCCACTAAAAGCTACTTTTTTAAATTTTCATGAAGACAGTCCTGTTTTTACCCAGGATTAGGCCGCCTTGATTGCCTGACAAATATTTTAATCCTAGAAACGTGTTTTACTTAGTATTTTCTATAAATTTATGGCAGAAAAAATATCGAAATTCAGAGTGAAAAGTCCTAATTAGAACTACTTTTTTTGAATTTTCATGGAGACAGCCCATTTTTAACCAAGGCTAGGCCACAAGACTGAATCAGTAGTTCAAACGCGGACAGTTATCGAGAACCGGCATAAATTGATAAACCTCTGTTGGAAAACCAATTTCACATCCCATATATTGAAATAGCACAATATAAAGTTTAACAAAATTCCTATAGTGTATGTTCTGACAAAAAATAACCGTATAAACTAAAATTGATCGCATACACTGAAACAAAATCCCAATAACATTTCTTCTGACAAAAAATAACCATATAAACTAAAATTGACCATTTAAACGTAAACAGAAGTCCACAATATCGTTTCTTCCGACCAAAAATAACCGTATTAACTAAAATAGACCGTATAAACTTTACACAAAAATTCTCAATAACGTTTGTTCCGAAACAAAATAACCGTGTAAACTGATAAACTAAAAGTAACCATATAAACTTAAAAGAAAATTTCCAATAGCGTTTCTTCCGACAAAAAATAACCGTATAAACTAAAATTGACCGTATGAACTTAAACACAAATTCTAAATAACGTTTCTTCTGAAGAAAAATAACCGTATAAACTAAAATTGACGATTTAAACTTAAGCAAAATTTTCCAATATTGTTTGTTCCGACAAAAAATAACCGTATAAGCCGTATAAAATAAAATTGATAGTATAAACTTAAACAAAATTCCCAATAACGATTTTTCCAACAAAAAATAATCGTATAGGCACACAGAGAGACAGACGCACACACAAACACACAGAGACACACATGCACAGACAGACCATCGATTGTCTCTGGTACACTAAATTGTGTCTCGTATAATTTCCGATTGGCAATAAGATATCTTAATAGCCTCCAAATATTGTAAACACTGTAAGAACCTTGTATAAGCGTACAGAAATGACAGAAGATTGTCTCTGGAACACCAAAGTGTGTCTCGTACATGTTCAGATTGGCAATTAAGATATATTAATAACCTGCATAATATTGCAATGATTGTAAAGGCCAAAATAAGCAGAAAGAAATGTCAAAAGATTGTTTATGCCACATTAAATTGTGTCCCGTATGAATTCAGATTGACAATAATATATCTTACTAGCCTCCAAAATACTGCACTCACTGTAAAAGCCTGAATAAGCACACGGAAATGACAAAAAAGTATTTGTGATACACCAAATTGTGTCTCGTACAATGTCATATTGGCACTTAGATGTCCTAATAACCTCCAAATATTGCAATCAATATAAAACCAAGAATAAGCACACAGAAATTACAAAATATTGTATGTGGTATCACTGTACTATCACTGTAGAAACACTGTACAAGCCTGAATAAGTACACAGAAATGTCAAAATATTGTTTCTGGTACACCAAATTGTGTCCCGTATAATTTCAGATTAGCAATGAGATACCTTAATAGTTTGTAAATATTGCAATCACTATAGAAACTTGAATAATATCACAGAAATGACAAAAGAAGGTCTCTGGTACACCAAATTGTGTCTCATCTAGTTTCAGATTGGAAAGGAGATATCGTAATAGCCTCCAAACTATTGAAATCACTATGAAAGCGTGAATAAGCACACAGAAATGAAAAAAAATTGTCTGTGGTATACCAAATTGTGTCCTGTATAATTTCAGATTGGCAATGAGATGTCGTGATAACCTCCAAAATACTGCAATCACTGTATAAGCTTGAATAACCTAAGCTCACAAAAATAATAAAAAGATTGTCTCTGGTACACCAAATTGTATCTCGTGTAATTTCAGATTGGAAAGAAGATATCTTAATAGCCTCCAAAATATTGCAATCACTGTAAAAGGCAGAATAAGCACACAGAAACGAAAAAAGATTGTTTCTGCTACACCAAATTGTGATCCATATAATTTCAGATCGACAATGAGATATCTTAACAACCTCCAAAATATTGCAATCACTATAAAAACCTCAATAACCACACATAAATGCCAAAATATTGTCTCTGATAAACCAAATTGTGTCCGTATCATTTCAGAATGGCGATGAGAAATCTGAACAACCTCCGAAATAATGCAATCACTCTAAAATACTGAATAAACATACAGAAATGACAAAAGGTTGTCTCTGGTACACCAAACTCTGTCTCGTATAATTTCAGATTGGCAGTGAAATACCTTAATAGCCTCCAAAATACTACAATCACTATAAAACCCTGAATAACCACACAGAAATGTGTGCGTGTGCCTGTGTGTGTGTCTATGTGCCTGGGTTGCAAAAGAACGAACCAGCGATAGAGTAGCCTACCACGGGGGCAGCTGCATAAAAAAAAATCCTGTAACCGGGTTAACTCGGAGCGGAATTGGAATAATTGGAGCCGTGGAATAGAGGGGGGGGGCAGGAGTGGCAGAACTGGAACTTGTTGAACCGGAACCTGTTGAACCAGAACTAGAATCGTTGGAATCGGGGGCAGAAGTGAAACCGGGGTCGGAGCCAGCAGAATTAGAACTGGCCTTTTCCCATCTGCTCAGTTTTTTTTTTAGTTTATGTGGTTATTTTTTTTCAGATAATAGGGGTCAAAGGGACCATGAGCCGGGGACCATTAAAAAACAGGACGTCCTCACTTGGGGTGAAAAGATGCTATACGAAAAGATTAGAGGAAAACAGGAACAGTTTATACGGTCAATTTTAGTTTATACGATTTAAACGGGTGTTTTTTGTTGGAAAAAAGTAGTATTGTATTAATACGACCTGCGGGAGCCCTAATCCACCCTTCATACAGGAGCCCTATTTAAACAAGAGCCCTATCCCAGGATCCCAAGAAGACACATCTGGTCTTATCATACTTCCGCTTTGATAAGGAATTCTCGAAAACATTATTATCTGAATTTCGTTTTACAAGTATGTTGTTGAATAATAGAAGTTAGTTGTAGGTGACATTGTGTCTTAAAAACAAAGTTTTGATATGGATTCTAATAAACAATCGGATGAGTTTTTTTGTACTCTAATGGTTTCGAACCTATTATTTATTATTGACTATTCATAATTTATTATGACTATAATAGGGCAGGCATCGGTATTGTAAAGTAATGGCCCTGCGATTTCATTAGATGAAGAGAGCGCTACTCTTTTTTTCCTTAGTGGTTTAAGATCATGAAGAAGGTATAACGGCGATTCCCCCAATCCTACCATCTACATAACTAAAATCATAGATGGAGCTCTTATTAACCAACGTCATGTATGACAACATGTTTTCCTTTCCGACGACACATTTTTTAGCTTCTAAGCAGTTTCCCATTGATTTTATGAAATTCGTGTTTCATGTAAGGATCGAATATGAGACTCAAGATTTCCTATGGTAAAAGAACGACACGTTATTCAACTGAGCCGACTAGTCATTGGCGATATCATGTCCTTAGAAATATACTTTAAGGCAATCGATGTAATGTTTCCGGGACATTGATCAACCGGTGTTAAGCGTCGCTATATCGTAATAAGTTATTTGCTTAATCAATTTCTCAATTGGATATATGGTAAGTGTTATCAATGGTCTGTTTCCAGGCACCTTTTTTGGTATCCTCCCGAGAATATACCTACCATGGTGATTTGAGATGCATGATGGACAGATATATTCCTTTTAAGGTTAATGAAACATGTTTCAATGTCCAAAACTTGCAAAACGTCCGACCACAACCATTGAATTTATATTGTCACTATGTTTCTCAAAACTAAAAGCTAAGTTCCTCAAAATGATCTACATTTCTAAGGATATCAGATGCATTTTGACCATGAAGATCATTGGTTCTCGGAACTAAAAGCTAAGCTCCACAAAATGATCTAACATTAATAAACATATCAGATGCATTTAGACAATATACATCCTTGTTTCTCAAAACTAAACAGCCAAGTTCTTCGAAAGGATCTAACATTGCTAAGGTTATCAGTTGCATTTTGACCGAGATTTGATGAGATTGGTTTTTCAACTGAGATTTATCAATTTATGCCAGTCCTCCAAAACTCTCCACGCTTAAACGATTGGTTAAGTCTTGTGTTCTAGTTTTGGTTAAAAAGGTCTGTTTCCATGAAAAATTCAAAAAAGTAGCTCTTATTAAGACTTTTGACTCTGAATTTTGATTCATTTTTGCAAAACAATCTATAGAAAATACTAAGTAAAACACGTTTATATTATTAAAATATGAGCCAGGCAATCAGAGAGGCCTATTCCTGGTTAAAAAAGAGCTCTCTTCATGAAAAGTTAAAAAAGTAGCTATTATTGGAACTTTTCACTCTGAATTCCGATTTTTTGGCAAGGGGTAATATGGGCCATGGGGCCGGGAGTCGTGAGGGCCATAGAGTGTCACGTGCCAAGAATAGCCATGATCCATGGACGGTAATTCATTTCTTGTTATCTCATCCAATGGTTTCATCATTTGCTTCAAAGGAGTATTCCCACTGAAAACTAGAATCAGGTCTTACGATCGCAATAAATAAAAAATTACGAAATAAATGCTCATCTTACCTTAGCACTTTAAAAGCAATCGTTCACAGATTTCACGAACAATCGTAGCACACTTACAAATAAGCCGTGTGCTTGTTTAGGTTGTGTCGAACAATTACCAAAAATAGATTTTAAATTTCCTTATCCCTTTAATTACCGTATATGGAGTATCACCTGTTAGCATTCCCTCATGAATTCCCATGCTAGCTTGCTTCTTAATTTAGTTCGATAGATTCATTTGAAAAACCATCCCTTGCAGCTGTTCTTATAAATGCTTTACACCTAATATCTCTATGCATGTGTTCATACGATTACAATGTTTTTTTTTTTTTTTTTTTTTTGAAAAATTGTGTGTCTGACTGTTTGTTTACCTGTCCCTGCGTCTGTCTTTGTGTGTCTTACTTTGTGTGTTTTGGGTGTTTTGTCTCAATCTCTCTCTCTCTCTCTCTTTCTCTCTGTTTCTCTCTCTATCTCTCTCTCTCTCTCTCTGTCTCTCTCTCTCTGTCTCTCTCTGTCTCTGTCTCTCTCTGTCTCTGCTCTGTCTCTCTCTCTCTCTCTGTCTCTCTCTCTCTCTCTCTCTCTCTCTCTCTCTCTCTCTCTCTCTCTCTCTCTCTCTCTCTCTCTCTCTCTCTCTCTCTCTGTCTCTCTCTCTCTCTCTCTCTCTCTCTCTCTCTCTCTCTCTCTCTGTACCTGTGTGTCTGGCCATCAGTTTATCTGTTTCTGTGCCTATTTTTGTGTGTTTGCGTGTCTGACTCTGTGTGTTTGAGTTTGTGTTTTTATCTCTCTCTGTTTATCTCTATCGCTCTCTCTCTTTTTCAGTACCTGTGTGTCTGACCGTCTGTCCCTGTTTTTGTCTTTGTGGGTCTGACTCTGTGTTTATATATATATATATATATATATATATATATATATATATATATATATATATATATATATATATATATATATATATATATATATATATATATATATATATATATATATATATACATATACTATATACATATATATATATATATATATATATATATATATATATATATATATATATATATATATATATATATATATATATATATATATATATATATATATATATATATATATATATATATATATATATATGAGTAGTAACCTATCTAGTACTTTGAACCGTGCTTTTGAACCGTGCTTTTGAACCGTGCTTTTCAAGCGTACATTCACGCCTACAAGGAATTACACTCGTTATATTTTGGGTAGATTATGTTCCATCCTGTGTATTGCCGCCTTTACATTCCATGGCACCTTTCCAGTGCATGTACCTATGGATCTGGTTTGGTGGGTATAATCTATTCCATGGCACCTTTCCAGTGCATGTACCTATGGATCTGGTTTGGTGGGTACAATCTGGTTTGGTGGGTATAGTCTAGTTTAGTTTGTCAAAGAAAGTGAGTATTTGACATTTTCGCAAAAAGGGATAAGGAATTCGCAAATTGGACTCTATGAACGATATTAATTAAGGTTTTGAATAATAGGAGTGTGAATGATTCTAATTAGTGATTGTATGATGGTGGAGAAAAAAAAAGGATTAAACTGATTAACAGTTAAGGTAACCCCGAAGGGGTTGTTAACTCAGGTAATTTGTCATAAATTTGAAACAACATCAGTCTATGAAAATGACTAACGACGATAGAATGACATTGTGAGTTGACCTAGCTTTACCTCTCCGATGTGTCAATTTTGGAGGGAAAATCAAAAATACTCAGAATCGAAAATAAATGGGATCTGCCTCGAGGGGAAGGCTCAGAGGCCCTTCATTCCCCCATTTCTGAGGGCAGAGGAGGGGGAGGGGGAGGGGAGGGTCAATTTTGGAGGGAAAACCAAAAATACTCAGAATCGAAAATAAACGGGATCTGCCTCAAGGGCAAGGCTCAGAGGCCCTTCGTTCACCCATTTCTGAGGGCAGGGGAGGGGGGTGTCAATTTTGGAGGGAAAACCAAAAATGCTCAGAATCGAAAAGAAATGGGATCTGCCTCAAGGCCAAGGCTGAGAGGCCCTTCGTTCCCCAATTTCTGAGGGCAGGGGAGGGGGGCGGGTCAATTTTGGAGGCAAAACCAAAAATGCTCAGAATTGAAAATAAAGGGGATCTGCCTCAAGGGCAAGGCTCAGAGGCCCCTCCTTCCTCAATTTCTGAGGGCAGGGTAGAGGGGGAGTCAATTTTGGAGGGAAAACCAAAAATGCTCAGAATCGAAAATAAAGGGGATCTACCTCAAGGGGAAGGCTCAGAGGCCCCTCCGTCCTCCATTTCTTAGGGCAGGGGCGAGGGGGAGTCAATTTTGGAGGGAAAACCAAAAACGCTCAGAATTGAAAATAAAGGGATCTGCCTCAAGGGCAAGGCTCAGAGGCCCCTCCTTCCTCCATTTCTGAGGGCAGGGGGAGGGGGAGTTAATTTTGGAGGGAAAACCAAAAATACTCAGAATAGAAAATAAACGGGATCTGCCTCAAGGGGAAGGCTCAGAGGCCCCTCCTTCCTCCATTTCTTAGGGCAGGAGAGAGGGGGAGTCAATTTTGGAGGGAAAACCAAAAAGACTCAGAATCGAAAATCAACGGGATCTGCCTCAAGGGGAAGGCTCAGAGGCCCTTCGTTCACCCATTTCTGAGGGCCGGGGAGAGGGGAGGGTCAATTTTGGAAGGGAAAACCAAAAATACTCAGAAAGTTCATTTTGAATTTCCTTCATTGAAATGCAAGAGTTGGAATATTTCAGTAGTGTTTTGTTGTGCTTTACCTCATAGGCACATAGGCACATTCATAGGTACATTCTCTTAATTTTTCAAAGTTCATTTTGAATTTCTTTCGTTGAAATGCAAGAGTTGGAATATTTCAGTAGTGACTTGTTGTGCTTTACCTTGTCACAGCTTAATTCTCATGATTTTTCGAAGTTCATTTTGAATTTCTGTCGTGAAATGCAAGAGTTGGAATATTTCAGTAGTGACTTGTTGTGCTTTACCTTGTCACAGTTACATTCTCTTGATTTTTCGAAGTTCATATTGAATTTATCTCTTAAAATGCAAGAATTGGAATATTTCAGTAGTGTTTTGTTGTGATTTACCTTGTCACAGTTACATTCTGTTGATTTTCATAGTTCATTTTGAATTTCTTTCATTGAAATGCAAGAGTTGGAATATTTCAGTAGTGTTTTGTTGTGCTTTACCTTGTCACACTTGCATTCTCTTAATTTTTCAAAGTTCATTTTGAATTTCTTTCGCGAAATACAAGAATTGGAATATTTCAGTAGTGTTTTGTCGTGGTTTTCACTGTAACAGCTAAATTCTCATGATTTTTCAAAGTTTATTTCGAATTTCTGTCGTTAAATGCAAGAGTTGGAATATTTCAGTAGTGAGTTGTTGTGCTTTACCTTGTTACAGTTACATTCTTTTGATTTTTCGAAGTTCATTTTGAATTTCTGTCGTGAAATGCAAGAGTTGAAATATTTCAGTAGTGTTTTGTTGTGCTTTACCTTGTCACAATTACATTCTATTGATTTTCATAGTTCATTTTGAATTTCTTTCATTAAAATGCAAGAGTTGAAATATTTCAATAGTGTTTTGTTGTGCTTTACCTTGTCACAGTTACATTCTCTTAATTTTTCAAAGTTCATTTTGAATTTCTTTCGTGAAATACAAGAATTGGAATATTTCAGTAGTGTCTTGTTGTGGTTTACCTTATCACAGCTACATTCTCATGATTTTTCAAAGTTCATTTTGAATTTCTGTCATGAAATGCGAGAGTTGGAATATTTCAGTAGTGACTTGTTGTGCTTTACCTTGTCACAGTTACATTCTCATGATTTTTCGAAGTTCAATTTAAATTTCTGTCGTAAAATGCAAGAGTTAGAATATTTCAGTAGTGACTTGTTGTGCTTTACCTTGTCACAGTTACATTCTATTGATTTTTCGAAGTTCATTTTGAATTTCTCTCGTAAAATGCAAGAGTTGGAATATTTCAGTAGTGTCTTGTTGTGGTTTACCTTGTCACAGTTACATTCTGTTAATTTTCATAGTTCATTTTGAATTTCTTTCACTGACATGCAAGAGTTGGAATATTTCAGTAGTGTTTTGCTGTGTTTTACCTTGTCGCAGTTACATTCTCTTGATTATTAGAAGTTTATTTTGAATTTTTGTATTGAAATGCCAGAATTTGACTATTTCTGTAGTGATTTGTCGTGTTTTACCTTGTCACAGTTACTTTATATTGATTTTAATATTTCATTTTTAATTTATTTCAATGAAATGCAAGAGTTGGAATATTCCTGTAGTGTTTTTGTTTTGATTTACCTTGTCACAGTTACATTCTCTTAATTTTTAAAAGTTTATTTTGAATTTATTTCGTGAAATGCAAGATTTGGAATATTTAAGCAGTGTCTTGTCGTGGTTTACCTTGTCACAGTTACATTCTCTTGATTTTTCGAAGTTCATTTTGAATTTCTGTCATGAAATGCAAGAGTTGGAATATTTCAGTAGTGACTTGTTGTGCTTTACCTTGTCACAGTTACGTTCTCTTGATTTTTTGAAGTTCATTTGAATTTCTGTCGTGAAATGCAAGAGTTGAAATATTTCAGTAGTGACTTGTTGTGCTTTATCTTCTCACAGTTACATTCTCTTGATTTTTCGAAGTTCATTTTGAATTTCTCTCGTAAAACGCAAGAGTTGGAATATTTCAGTAGTGTTTTGTTGTGCTTTACTTTGTCAGAGTTACATTCTGTTGATTTTCAAAGTTCATTTTGAATTTCTTTCATTGAAATGCAAGAGTTGGAATATTTCAGTAGTGTTTTGTTGTGCTTTACCTTGTCACAGTTACATTCTCTTAATTTTTCAAAGTTCATTTTGAATTTCTTTCCCGAAGTGCAAGAATTGGAATATTTCAGTAGTGTCTTATCGTGGTTTACCTTGTCACAGCTACATTCTCATGATTTTTCAAAGTTCATTTTGGATTTCTTTCGTGAAATGCAAGAATTGGAATATTTCAGTAGTGACTTGTTGTGCTTTACCTTGTCGCAGTTACATTCTCTTGATTTTTTGAAGTTCATTTTGAATTTCTGTCGTGAAATGCAAGAGTTGGAATATTTCAGTAGTGTTTTGTTGTGCATTACCTTGTCACAGATACATTTTGTTGATTTTCATAGTTCTTTTTGGATTTCTTTAATTGCAATGCAAGAGTTGGAATATTTCAGTAGTGACTTGTTGTGCTTTACCTTGTCATAGTTACATTCTCATGATTTTTCAAAGTTCATTTTGAATTTCTTTCGTGAAATGCAAGAATTGGAATATTTCAGTAGTGTCTTGTCGTGGTTTATCTTGTCACAGCTACATTCTGATGATTTTCATAGTTCATTTTGAATTTCTTTCATTGAAATGCAAGAGTTGGAATATTTCAGTAGTGGCTTGTTGTGCTTTACCTTGTCACAGTTACATTCTCTTGATTTTTTGAAGTTCATTTTGAATTTCTGTCGTGAAATGCAAGAGTTGGAATATTTCAGTAGTGTTTTGTTGTGATTTACCTTGTCACAGTTGCATTCTGTTGATTTTCATAGTTCATTTTGGATTTCTTTCATTGAAATGCAAGAGTTGGAATATTTCAGTAGTGACTTGTTGTGCTTTACCTTGTCACAGTTACATTCTCATGATTTTTTGAAGTTCATTTTGAATTTCTTTAGTGAAATGCAAGAGTTCGAATATTTCAGTAATGTTTTGTTTTGCTTTACCTTTTCACAGTTATATTTTGTTGATTTTCATAGTTCATTTTGAATTTTATTCATTGAAAAGCAAGAGTTGGAATATTTCAGTAGTGTTTTGTTGTGCTTTACCTTATCACAGTTACATTCTCTTGATTTTTCGAATTTCGTTTTGAATTTGTGTCGTGAAATGCAAGAGTTAGAATATTTCAGTAGTGACTTGTTGTGCTTTACCTTGTCACAGTTACATTCTCTTGATTTTTTGAAGTTCATTTTGATTTTCTATCGTGAAATGCAAGAATTGGAAAATTGGGGTCTTAGTCCACCACCCTGAATGTTGGAAATCCACTAGCTCAGTATTGGGGTCCCAGTCCACCAGCCTGAATGGTGAAAATTCACTAGCTCAGAATTGGGGTTTTAGTCCACCAGCCTGAACGGTGGAAATTCACTAGCTCAGAATTGGGGTCTTAGTCCACCAGCCTGAATGGTTGAAATTCACTAGCTCAGAATTGGGATCTTAGTCAGTGTTCAGATTGGAGCGTTGGGGTCCGACTATCTGGGTTTTATTTGTCAAGGCAGGTGCCCACCTCACCTGCCCAGAGTCTCAGGCAAGAAATTGGGGTGGAAATTGGCTCAGATTTTCTAAACTGAGCTGAGACAATGAATAGATACTATTGGGAAAGTGATTGGAGACGCTGAGCATCCGTGAACAAGTGCTAAATTGAGAGAGTAATTTGAGACAATATTTGGGGGCGTCCACCCGCCCAGAGTCTCCAGCAGATGACCCAAAAATTTAAAAAACACACAGAGACGACAGACACAAAGAGACGAATCACACACAGAGAGGACAAACACACAG